>NC_089283.1:6238018-6440670 GCF_963678975.1 Dysidea avara | reverse complement strand
GACTAAATAACATTAGTTTTGTCCAGTAAAATGATGATAACTTTAGAACAGATTAAGCTATGGATACCAAACAAGTGTCATCTTGTTCCTTATAGTGAGAGCAATCATTTGATACCAAATACAAATAGTTTGGATAATGTACAGCTGAAATAGAAGCACAAATCCTAATTTTTTGCTAAAATGGCAAAAAAGGTCATGCAAAAGGTCACTTTCCCCTTATGGGATTTTCCGGGACTTTTGATATGTTATAGAGCACATTTGTCTGTGCTAGAAACTGTTGAAACCATTTGTGTTGCAATTAGTTAAAGGTTGACCCCATTTTTTTCGTAAAATGACTGGACTAATCAGTATGGTGTACTCGAGGGTGTACTTTAGCTTTCGAAAGCTGCTGTCCAATACGCAAGCTGTTTTGAGGAGTACCACTGTTCTCGGATCACGACGAATAACCTTCGCAGCTTTTCGAACTATTGTCACTGCAGCTCAAGAACAGCACTCGATCCAAGTCAACTGGGACAAAGAAAAGGACACGTGGAGTAAATTCCACTACGAGTGGCTACGTGATAATTGCCCATGTACAAAGTGTAGACATCCAGATTTTGACCAGCGACTTTTGAGCTCTTTGGAGGATGCCACTCCTAGTAATATAGATGTGAAAGGCAGCGATGTCGTAGAAATAGAATGGAAGGATGGACATCGTTCACGATACTCGTACAAGTGGCTACTGGACAATAGCTACTGCCACCACAACTTGAATAAGCCAGAAACGGAGAAGCGGAGAGAGGTGATATTATGGGACCGTGACACTATGGTTAATCCACCAGTAGTAAATTATGATGACGTTATGGCCAATGATAAGGGTCTGTTGGAGTTACTGAGGAATATCTACTGTTTTGGGGTCTGCTTCGTACCTGACACTCCAGTAGCACCAGAAGCAATGATGGAGCTAGCAACGAAAATTGGTCCCATTAGGCAAACCTACTATGGAACTCAGTGGTTTATGGAAGCTGGAAACATGAGTGTAAAGTAAGTAGCTGTATTTTGAGGTAAATAAAGCTGTGACATTTAAGGGTATGTCGTAGCTATTCAATAAAAACAATTGCAGTCTCATACGGCCTGCTTTACAACTTCTGATATGTCTAACTTAAGTAATATCTGTACATGTACTTGTGTGTAACACTGCTCTGTCAGGCAAGAATAAGTTACACCCTATGTGGTGAGTACGTAGTTTTGGAATCATAATGCTGAACATTAGGAAAGATGCAGAAATCGATTTGTACAACGACTATAATGAAATTATGTTAGTGCGAATTAGGCAGGATATTTGCTGAGACGGTCTCATTATATTCTACCCTACAATGTAACACAATGCTACTCCGAGAAAAAAGCAACAAGTTACATATTACATGCTACTCTGAAGGCCAGTGTTGTGGGGTAGTTACTGTAAAAGTAACTCATTATTTATTACATATTACTTGCAACTAAAACTGTTTAGTAACAGTTACATATTATACTAAATAATATTACACATTATATTATGTTGAGTCCACAGCCTTAAGCTGTCACGTGTGCGACTACCACCTCAGTGAATTAATTCACTTTCTTGAGCACAGAAGCAAAAACCCTACCTTGGTGGATTCACAAATTCATGGTGACACAATGAACCAAGATTCAATGTGATTCCACTTTGTATTAATAAATAATGATGGTTTATGTAAGCACCTGGAGATTATTTTATTGATGGTTACTGTATATATTGATTTATTTGCTCGTCCGGTTGTCTAGTGCTGTATTTCCCACTCTGCTGAACTTATGAAGCTGAAACTTAGCCAGTCCATTCCTCTGTCCCTATAGACAACAAAGTATCAATAAAATAAATTTTGTAAAATCATACATAACAATTTTGCGAATTTGGTGAATGTTCTATTAGAGTCAGTGAATACAGTTATTATGGATTTTGGTACTATACAGAGCATTTCAAGACTACTTTTAAGCAGAAACACTTAGCACAGTGCTATATACACCATAGGGACTAACTAATCTTCCTTTAATAATGAATCACATTATAGAAGTCAACCATGTCAGACGTGTGTCGCCAGTAGCGGTGTGAATATAGTTTACAATTGTAGGGATTTCATTAGCTAGATAAACAGCCATCTAACCACTCAATACGTCAAAGCAAATAAAGTGATTGTAAGTATATAACTGCTACTGCTATGAGCACAATTATTTTGAGTTACTCTAATAAAGCAGTCACCCATTTTTAGATTTATTTTTGTTACAGCGCACAGCAATCCTTCAAAGAAT
Source organism: Dysidea avara (assembly GCF_963678975.1). Lineage (NCBI taxonomy): Eukaryota > Metazoa > Porifera > Demospongiae > Dictyoceratida > Dysideidae > Dysidea > Dysidea avara. The sequence continues at coordinate 6,438,366 of NC_089283.1, read as the reverse complement.
AATTGTAGGCTTTGACGTTTAGAGTATTATTAGCAGTACCATATGGGCTAATGAATTCATTGCAACTATGAATCTTGTTTAAGATACTAGTGGCGACATAGTCTAGACTAAATGACACTTATAACCATATGAATATAATTTGCACTTGTATGGATTTCATTAGTTAGATAAGCTACTGGTTGATCAATAAAGCTGTCTGCACACATCAATTAGCTCTCAGTACAACTATTTTTTATGACAAAGCAATTTTAAAACTCTCTAATAGAGCAGTCTTTCGTTTTTAAGTATTAAATAGCTGGTAATGTGCAGATTTCGATCAAATGACATTTACGAGACACACATTTCTCTGTTGTGGTTCAAGCACAGAATGATGAGTATCTTGGCCTTATGTGCACTCTCTGTACACTATCACTCTTTGTTCATGCTTAAACATTGTCTCCAGTACAAAATGTAACCAATCACATGTTGGATACAGTGCGCATTAAAAGGAAGTAGCCTGTTATGATTTCCAGATGTAATATCCATTACTCATCATTCTGTCTTTTATTACTCGTTACTACAAACACAGTACAGTGGATCTTCAGTTATCCGAACATCTTTGTTCTCAGATAAGTGAAATTGTTTGGATAACCATTGATTAATGTACAGAGCTTCATTCAATTATTCTCATAGTGTGCACTAATGACAAAATACTGTTGTTACTTTTTGGCATTCAGATAATCAAGGTGTTCAGATAATTGAGATTTGGATAAGCGAGGATCCACTGTATTATTATCAAGTGTTGATAATATTTGTATGGAGGAGAGTGTCTAACTGGAGCACATTCAGCAAAGGCACTAGTGGCGTAGCCAGACTTTTTGCCATGCCAGGGCACTGGGCGGGCAAGCCCATCACCCATGCAACACACATAGTCACATACACATGCCCATCTTCATATGGACATCAATACAGCATTTTAAAAACGTGTATGCATCACTACGTATACTTTACCTACACTACTGTATGCATGACTAATGTACTTTAAGTGAATGCTAGCTATTGACCTTCTTATTCCATATACACATCTCCGTCTTAATACCAGACTCAGAAGAAACCTTAATTAAAGCACAAGGCGCTTATGGTGTTGTATCACATAATGACTGTGCTCTGCCAGTGCCACAGCCTAGAAATAAAAAAAGAAAACAATTGTTGACTGAATAAGCATCCCATACCGTTTGAACTATCAATTAGTAGTATCTACATGGCTAGGCGGGTGCTAATGCCTCAAACATCTCGCCTCTCTTCCGCTACGATTTGAGGTTTGACTGCACCCATAGTTACACAAGTTAATCCAATTGTTAACTGTCCATCTCACTATACTGGAAGAGTTAATAATAATCCTTGTCCTTCACCCCTTGTCACAATGCTGCACAGTTTTTTTGTAATCACATGATCTCGCTTCTAATAAATAAACAGGAATTCGAAAAATATGCGATTATGTCCTGTTTTCGCAGATCCAGTCACATATATCAATGCCAATCATCACCTAGTTTTCTTCATCAGAAGCAAGGTAGAGAGAGGTATGCATACGATCAAAAGTGAACTTGCAGCGTTACTTTTGTACTGGCTATACTGGCAGTTAGACACTTGTCCCCACACAAATATTATGAAGTTTCATTATTAATTATGTGACATGTTAAATTTTCATGTTAAATTTTAAAAATGTTACAAGTACCTATACTGTTTTAATTGTTACAACACTGTGTTAACTATAATATGCAGTTTCACCCCTGTTGGATTTTGGGTTTTCCCTGTACTGCTTGTCAAACAAACATATATGTATATTAAAGAGTTTTATTTACATCTCATAGCCATGTATCTTATACAAAAGAAAAGATACTGTCTCACACTGATAACCCATATCTTCAGCATCCACCAGGTAAATATAAATATGTGTAGTTTTATGCAAGATTTAAGGTATAAGTGAATTATGATTGGATAAGTGGATCAAAATGTGTTGGTGTAATGTAAGGAGCATGCCAGTGTGTTATGTGTCATGTCAGTGAGTTAAGCAAGAGTGTCGTGTGGCCTAGAAAGTGGGCTTACCACACTTTGGGTATATTAGCAAAAAAATGAAAACTTAACTTTCATGCATGCATGGCTCCATGATCCCTTCTCTAGGGCTGGGCGGTATTGAAATTTTACTATCACGATATATCATGGGAAAATATCACAATATTACTAATTATCACGATATTTTTTTCATATTTTGACAGATGCTCTACTATGAAACTACACCTACCTACACTAGTGATATAACCTGCAGCAACATAAATGGATGTGCAAAAATACATGTACATGGCATTAACCATTAATTATTTTATTGAACTATACATGGATATAATAGACATTAGCTAGACCTACAATTAAGGGTGCTCTGTACAGTTCGTACAAGGCTTCTCAAACATAGTCTGTTTTGCACTAAAAGAAATACTATGGTCACTTAATTAGTCTTGACATGTTGACGCATTTTAGTACCTGTAAATTAGGTATCCCATAGCAACAAGCACACAAATCTTGCTATTCTACACCCTATCACTTAAATTAGAACTACTCCGTCATTTTTAATCCAATAGACATGAAATTTTCACACAAGCTACTTTAGCAATTTTATCAAAGAAGAGCGTTTGCCATTTTGAAATAGCAAGTTCAGATGATGAATAACGTAGAAGTAAAAAAAGGATTTCTGGGACTGTCAACCCGAAAGATAAATATGTGATGATTGAGAAACTAAAAGACAAAAATAAAAACGCACAATGGTTTGTGCTGTTTAGCATAGTGTATCATAAAGGTATCAAGTCTCTTGTACATAAACTGTAGGACTAGTTCTAGGATAAAGGGAAAAACTGTAACTCATGTTCTAAAGTAAATTAGCAGTTGGGTTTGGACTAAACTGTGTACTAGTGTTAGCTTATATTCAGTAATAAAGTACAGGACATTTGCTAAAACCATTTGTAAGTTATAGAACAAATTAAATTTCATGGGAAGCCATATAAGCGGACTGTACAGAGCATCCACAAAAGCTCATTCACCCATACACATTTTATTAGCTATAATGCCACAATGTGCAGAAATATTCTTTCCTCAATAATAATAAAGTCCCTCCAGTAGCTACTTTCATATTCGCATGAATGCTCTATATAGAGTTACTTGACTGCTCTATTAGAGTATATAGGTGACTGCTCTATTAGAGTATCTCGATCATTATTATATATTATAATGTGCAGAACCTCAAAAAGAGTGTGTGGCACAACATTACAAGTGGGTGAGTTGTGGGAAAAGGGGGTGTGACATATTACAAAACAGTTCGTACATACAGTCATGTTATTATAAGTGTTCTTTTGAAGTGATCTAGAGTTGGAGAGTTAATGGTTTGCTGGCTAAGGCTGTTCCACAATCTGATGGCTGACGGGAAAAAGGAATATAAGTAAGTGTTAATTCTTGAGTAAGGGAGCTGATAGCAGTGTTAATTCTTGAGTAAGGGATCGTTCCTGGAGCTAAACAGCAGCACTATGTTTACAGTAGTTAGCTAATGCGAATATTAGTGGAGAACACCGCGGTAATCACTATATCGCGATAATATCGTTTCCAAGAAATTTTGACGATACTGGTATCGTTACATCAGAATATCGCGGTTTTACGATATAACCGAGATACCGCCCACCCCTACCCTTCTCCCAAGTTCCCCATTTTGCATTATAGCTTCCCACCAGGTAAGGAAGGCAACACACCATACAGTATGTGATTAAAGTTATGTGATGCAATAGCTTTATTGTTTGTTTTTTTAACATACAGAATGTACTAAATTTTATTCACACTTGCAAAAAATTGCTATAAAATGCAAAATGCGTAACTTGATTGCCTTGAAATTAGGTGCAGATAAACAATGTGAATCCATGTGACAAGTTTACTGTTAATACTCACAGTGTTATACAGACATTTATTTCAACATACAGTATATGTGAAAAAGATGAATTTTCTGTCATGGCTAAAAGGCAAAACACTTATGGGAGTGACGTAAATTTTAGTGTCCCTCTAAAGTGGTACATGCCACTAAAAATGCTGCGTCTAATAACCATCATAGAAATACCATACAAACAAAAATCACTTTACGGAATAGTCTTACTCCATTCAGCATCAAACACAGCATTTAAACTTGTAGGCAACTGGATATAGAATGTTATTAAAAATGGTCAAAACCAGTATTGCTTTACTGGCCGCAGTTGCAAGGCTAGAGACTAAGCAGGCTACCATTTTATGCCACAACAACATACTCACTGGTTAGATGTGCCTTTTGTGGTTCTGATGAATGTCTGCTTTCTAAGGCACTTTGCCATTCTTTTTATCTTCAATTTAATGGTCATCTTCTTCTTCGTGCCTGGAAACCATGCCAAAGTATCAATTTTTTGCATTGACACTTTCCTTAAAGGAGCATATTTAGAGATGTCACAAAACTATTTATTAACAGAATGTGGCATCCTTGGTAGTATCAGGTAGCAGTTAAGCTGGGCTTATAAAACGTGACCTGCTGAGCAAAAACATGACTTGTGTGCATAATTCTGTTTTAGAGATAAATGTCATTGAACTGTATAAAAGCATGTTCTACAAAAATAAGTTTCATTGCTCCAGTAAGCCATACAGGTAGACACAAAGTTAGGTCTTTAATGCACAACTGGATTCACCTCTTCATGGAGAGTACAAATATCATTGTTACGTTTCTCTACCTTGAAACAAACTTGAGTTATGTGTATGTATTTACATTGTGACTCTATCATTGTCACTTCTCAGCTTGAACAGCCTTGTTGTTCAAGCTGAGAAGTGAAAGCTGTTTACTATATCTGTAGCCTTTTATTCTCAAGACGTATGGTCGATTAAACAAGCGCCTGTAGTTTTTTTCCCATGTAGATCCGATTGTTTTGCTCTTCTTGTTGTCTATTGCTAGAACTCCGAAAGCACTTGCCAGATAAGGCTGAAACTTTAACAGCCCATTGGTTTTTCCCTCTAAACAACAAATAAATCATAAAATGAAATTTGAGGAAAATGCAAACAAGTCAGGTTTTTGCTTAGCGGGTCACAAATGATTGCGATGTACCACATGTACACTCCATTAAGCTATCAGAACACGCTACCACAATTGCACACCTCTAATAATCAGTGCTGAGGCCACTCCCCTCAACAATAAATTATTTAGCTCTGTAGAAAACAAGGTATTCCCCCTAGCCATTGGTGTTCTATTTTGGTGGATGGGGCTACCAACTATTGTTTTCAAATGGCTTGCTACACTCATTTCTGAAAAGTTGAGGTCATCCTTAAGCTATCTTATTCCTATTTCATTCTACAATAATGTGTTTAAGGTCTCACCAACATCAACATCAAATTTGCGTAATCCAGCCATTGACTTGGCCTGCTTCAACAATTTAGAACCTGAATAGCTAGTATTAATATGTAATGCATTTCTCTTTTTGTGTTTAATAAACAACAAAATTGTTAGTCACAACCACATATGTACCACATTTCTTCGTATAAGATTAAATGCCTGTTTCAATTATAAGCCAGATGGTTTCCAGCACCTTTGGAAAATAAATTCCCGGTCTCAAATAGAGGCCCAGGCTATTACTTACAATTGAGTCTACTATTAATGGCTTTAATTGTTTCCCTTGTTGCTGCTGCTTCTTCATAGAGCCTTCTGAGGAATGAAGGTACTACAAGCAATCACATGAGTAGTCCAGTAGAGTCTGCATGCTGTAGTCTTGCATAGCCCAGACCCTTTTCTTTCTCTTGTGTGGGGTGGGGAAAGGAAAGGGTCTGCCTTTCCTTTCCCCGCCCCCACACAAAAGAAAGAAAAGGGTCTGCCTTTTATTTCCCCGCCCCCACACAATAGAAAGAAAAGGGTCTGGCTACGCAAGACTAGTAATCCTGTTCTACCACCACCTTAATTCAATTAATTGCCAGGCCTCAGTCGGACCAATCCAAAATAAGCACTGGTCTCAATTAAAGGCCTTATTCATTTACAGGCCAGGTCAAAAATGCTGGGAAGGAAATAAAAGCCTAGGCTTTTATACAAGGAAATACAGTATTTTATAGACATTTAAATTTTTCCAGAGGGGAGGGGGCATGCCCCTAACCACTTTCACTTTTCCTCTGACGACCCTGATAGCTATGCTCTAACAAAAGCTTAGTGAACTAGTGTAATAAAAATATTATTAATTTAAATAATGAAGTAGGGTTCCATCATTGAATAGTGGTGAAACAAGAGATATGGTAGCTGTTAGGGAGGATTCCTTGTAGCAATGTGGGAAATCCCTACTATGGCATTGAAAAGATGGTGAAAAACATGCCAATTTAGGGATTTTCCACATTGCTACAATGCCAAGTAGGGATTTTCACTGATAGCTATATACCATCTACCCTTTTGGCACAAAAACAAGTTGTAAAATAATACCAGCACAAGATGGCTAGACTGGAAACCTTGCTCAAAACATTGTGTCATTCGTCATGACTCTAGTAAAGATTTGTGTGACTCAAGAACACTTGCTACATGCCTGATTGCATACAATGAAGGCAATAAAGCTTGTTTCATGACGAATCCCTAGTTTTGGAAACCCAATGCCTCAAATTCCTGGTGTTTAATCCAAAGTGATTGCCTGAAACCAATGGTTTTGTATGTTCCTGTATACTGTACTTCATGATTATGAAATCTAAGAATAATTATGCTGACATTTGCATTTCTGTTCGGATCATGTGGTGTGAGTGTGACTGTGTTGCATCATGTATAGCAGTCAGCATGGTAAAAGCTCAGCCTCTTGCAGTAATCGAGTAATGATCAAAGTTTATGCCCATGCACCATGTGGATGTTACACAATTTAATCACTATTAAACTGTCAGTAGTTTAATATGAATATCGTATAACAGGTTAATTTCAAAGGGGAAACTTTCAAAGAGCGCTGGTAAAATATTGTAGGTTTTATTTTCGAATGCTCCAAATGTCATGTGTAGCAAAAAAATTAGTTTAATCAAGCGGATTGTTATCGAGATGGCGAGTACGTGTCACAGTGACAACGATACAAATTGTAAGGATACCATGTCTTCAATGAAATATGGACTACTGCACTATGTTTTGTAGGCAAGACTGAAACGAGAGCGTGTAGCACATCTCCACATGTGGCAGGAAATCTTGACTCAGCCTTAGGGTCCAGTATTGGCCTGAAATAACAATGCAAAGCCGTGACGCCATTGCAATCATAGTTCAACAATTACACACTTCACACGTAGTGGCAAGCACAAAGTGAGTTCCAGGCTTAGGCATGAGCTACATTTTTTTTCAAAGAGTAAAATTTTCATAGAACCACTGCTCTTTGAATAACTCAAAATTAAACTTTTTCAAAAGTAACTTGCTATACCATAGTTATGCTAATGTTTTACTGTACACATGCTAAAACAACATTTTCATTGACTCCTAGGTTTATTCTGTTTACATGCAGTGGAATATGTAAGTGGTGAAGGAGGAGAAACCACATTAACTGATGGGTTTAAAATAGCTTCTTATATCAAACAGCACAATCCTGAGTATTTTTCCTTACTGAGTAATGTTTCTGTTCTCTACAAGATTGCTTTCAAAGATAAATTATTAAAAGATGAAGCTATTTACAAGTCACGTCAGTACACATTTACTGTTGATGATGATGGTGAAATGATGGGAGTAAATATTAACCATGTTGATCGCCGGCCACTGGATGAGATCTCCTTATCACAAGCTAAGAAGACGTTGTCATGTGGTGCTGATGAAGCAATGAAGAAAATGTACTCAGCTTTACATCTTTTGCATCAGCTAGTGTATAGTGGTCAGTTTACATACAAAGTTGGCTTACAACCTGGTAACATGGTCTTGATGAACAACTGGAGAGTTAGCCATGGCAGAAATATACTAAGCACTGGATTTCGTCGTATTAGCGGAATTTATTTAAACCGAGATGAATGGATGAGCAAACTTATGGTACTGGAACAACATAATGACTAGGTTAACTGACTGACGTATTTATCTTGTATATTATATTAGAAATTATTATTAATAAATATAACTTATATCCCAGTGAAGCCATACTTCAAGGAATTTATTTGGCCAATACAATAGTTATAGTTTTAGTTATAGTAATTCTTCTTAGTTATAGATTTAGTTGTGGTTAGCTATATTGTCTCTGTTGTTTTTAGTTATAGTTTTAGTTAAAAACATGAAAACCTTTTAGTTATAGTTTTAGTTGTGCATAAGAAAATCTTTTAGTATAAAAGTATAATTATATTAATGGCTACATTATTAGACTCTCATCAGTTGTGAACACGTTTGATATTTTATGTAGTGCTGCACCAATAATTGGATTGGTTATCGGAAAAACCATATATCGGCTGTGTTTTTTGTATATCGGTATCGGATTGGCACCAAGATGAAAAAAGCAGCAAATACAGATATGTGCTCATGTGCACCAAACGATATTTACAAACACATCGAGTTTCCTTTTCCTACATTACAACATTGTTATATACTGCTTCAGTGTACTGTGGACTGTTGTAGCAATGCTGCCACTATAAACAAGTTAAATTGGTCCTTCACAATCAAATTTCTAGTTAATATTGTTACAAAATAGACATGCTGTACTATATCAGATTGGCTACATTTATCTGCTTGAAAATATTATCCAATATCGGTTATCGGAATATAGGTAAGAACACATACTGAGTACAGCCTAGGAAATATGTGACCAGATTTGCGAAAAGGTACCTTTTCATACACAAAATTTGACCCATTGTTTTGAACTGTGGAGCTTCATAACTTTTTTATTATTTCATATAATTATTGCCTCAAATTTTCCATGAGTGCAGTTAAAGTATCTGGATGTAGTTTGAAACTAAGAGGAAGTTAATCAGAGTAAGGAGTCGAGTGTTACATCATTTTGTTTGCTGGCATGTAAAATGGAAAAGGTACATTTTGCAAATCTGGTTGTACATCTATTCAACCATCCTCTATATAACGTCCTGTATCAGGGGTGGATCCGAGGGGATGGGGGGGGGGGAGCTTTGGGGGCTGAACCCTCCCTTCACCTTTAGGCTTTACTTGATCAATATGCTGAGTATTATAATGAAATTTGTCTTAGCATAATTATATGATCACTAATAATACAAATACTCCTAAATCCACCTTATAAACATTTTTCCAAGGTATTATCAGTGGATTTATGTTAAAGGTTTGCAACAAGGATCCGGATCAGCATGGAAGTTGTACTTGATCGAGATACTCTAATAGAGCAGTCACCTAACTACTCTAATAGAACATTCAGTAGAAGCATAAGTTGGTTCTGTTATGGAATTTTTCGAAATCTACTTGTACCTATACATACAATGAAGTGCTTTGGTCTATTTAAAAGGCTTGATTCATCTACTTGTGTAGTTATTATGGATGGCAATACTTAATTCAGGTACACAATTTCCATTGAAAATGCTCTGAGATTCAATCTCGTATCATTCAAAGTTCAAAATTTCCAGTTTCAACATTATTACTCTAACATGCACCTATTGATGTGCAATTGTAAGAGGGCCAGGTGTATCATGTACTTGGTTGTCTGAACCTAGCTACACAAAAGCCTTTCCATTAACAAATACTGCAGAGAGCCATACCTATAATCTAAAGGCAGTATACAGTATATAAAAATATCTACAGGCAGAAATATGCATTTTATATGTGGAAATGTCTCCAAATTGCAGTATTTTAGCATCTATTTTTCAAACTTTTCCTGGGGGCATGCCCCCCAGACCCCCCTATTCCAGCATGCTTTGGAGAGCACACCTCCACCCAAGAGATTAGTACCTTCAGTTAGCCCCCCCCTTTATAAATCCTAGATCTGCCCCTGTGTATTATTTACATGTACTGTATATATGGTCAAGGTAAGTGTTGTTGTAGTGGGTTAGATTATATGAAAACCAATGCATGCATATGTATATACATTTAGTGATAAGCTATCTGGTTTGTAAGGCCTTGTAAGACCCACCCACTTTTAAATATACCACCAAAACCATGAAAAAGCAATCATTGGAGTATTACAAAAAGTATTATATGAACTTTGTCTTATTATGTACTGTATGTGATTCAAATTGTTCTGTAGTTTGTAACTACCTACATAGACTCTGCAGTCAATACAATCACTCAGTATACATAGCTAGTTTACAAAGATTTAACTAGGTACTCACTTGGCTATTATGTTATCTTCAGACTTCAAAGTTTGTGATCAAGCACAGCATTGTGTATTCAAGTTCATCCTTCTTGCACATAGCAGACTTGGATAGACCACATTGACAAAACCTGACAAAAAAATTTCAAAAAGGGGACCTACAGATCTCACCAATCAAGACCACTCTAGAACAACAGAGAGAGAGAGTCAGGAACGTCATGTATGGGGGTGGCAACTGTTAGCAGTTCCTGAACCACCAACTGGAGATTGGACCTTCAATTATCATGCATAGTTTACTAAGGCTAGCACAGGCCCATAACCAGGATTCTTAGCATGACCCTTTTCTGTTTGGTGTACAGTGTATGTTTCTGAAACACATTTTGTATGTGAAACATGCAAAAGCTAGGGAGTGGAGACATGCTCTCTAGAAAAAAAATTTGCACTTGAAGGCTAAATACTTTAATATATAGTGATATTTCAGAAATTTTTGTTGAATTGTTTTAACTTTCCGAAGCATTTAGCCAGTTATGAACAATCTTTAAGTGCTAGTGCAAATTTGATGGTATCATTGTTACTATCCAACTCACAGGCTTTGGTGTAGGCCTTCACCAGGGCCGATTTCCTTTCTTCTGAGCTCTTACATCAATAAACAGATCTGAAGACACTATGACAGTGAATTACATTATATAAGGGACCAAAATATTAATAATTTTTACTTGGTTAGAACTGTTTCCTTTCATACATTATGTTTATCAGATTACCTGTTTTGCATCAAATGTAGCTAGTTACCAGCCAAAACAACAATGTCATCCACCATGCACATGCAGCAAAATTTGATCATAACTTTTGGAAAGCTAAATCTTTTGGGAGTTTCCAGTGGGTTGTCACAAATAATCTGTTTCCCCTTCTGCTAGCCTTAGTAGGCATGCTACTTGAAGGTCCCAATCTTAAACACCCATATGCATGTTAAGACACAGCCCTGCAGCATTATCCATTACCCAGCTGTTCAAATTCAGGTTGTGGCACCAATTGCAGGATTTTTTTGGGTGTGGTCAACATGGAATACCTGAAATGCACTGCCAGAGCTCACAACTGCACTGTTACTATTGTATCATACATGATCATGGTACACATAATTCAGAGGTTTGTCATTCTGCTGTATGACAGGACTAGTAAATACGCAAATATTGACAATTAAAAGTCTGGTGAAAATTTTTCACAAAGCAAACTGCATATCAAGGTTGAGAGAGCTACTTGTCAGGGAGGCCATGTATAGGGTGGTCACTATTAGAGGAACTTTTGTATGGTGGTGAAACAGGTATGGTATTAGTATATTAACTATAGCATCTATGTATTTGTAAACTAGAGAATTCATGTACGTGACAACATTTTGGTATTGCTTTTTCATAGTTTTATTGGTATATCTAAAAATGAGCGGGGCTTCCAATGGCCTTATTAACCAAATGTATAGCTATATATATATATATATATATATATATATATATATGTACATGCAATTAGTCTAACACACTGCTGCGAAGTTTACCATGACCATATGTACAGTACATGTACATAATACAGGACCAGAAATGTCAGATCACAGTTTATTATGTAGAAATCGTCTTATTGAGACATATTTTTACAACCAAAATCTTTGCATGTCCATACAGGTTAAGTGGGAGACTTGAATTTATTTGCTGTCTGGAAATTGTATTAGTACTAGTATATAGCGCTTAAAGTAATGTATTATGTGTTTGGATAGCTAGCTCAGTGATGTAACTCACAAAACGTGCAAGTTTGTATACAAATGTGAATATTATACAAAGTGATGTAGTGAAAGGTACTGCTTTGTATATGATTGTAACTATACTATCCGCAGGTTACCAATGATGCTAGCTGTGGGAAATTCAAAACAGTAATAGTGACAGGTACATGTGATGTATGTTCAATATAGGTAGAGCTGCAGGTAACCATGTAATGAGGAACATTTGTCTATATTGTGCTACTATTAGTGACAGTTGGGAGCAAAGTTACGACGGGTGAGAATAAGAGGTTACAAACATAGTTGGGAACAAAAAGACTTACAGTGATATGATATGCTCCACTACTGATTTATTTGTGACATATACCTTCATATATAGACAATGCTGGAACATATTTCTTTATTGTGCTGCTATTTATACAATAGTTAATTGGGAACAAAAGTTATACAACAGTTGGGAACAAGAGTCACGTGTCAGTGACATGATATGCTGAGCTGTTGATTTGTGACAATCAGTAGATACAGCTGCAGGTAACCATGCGACTATATAACTGTGGAGCATTTCTTTACTGTGCTTCTATTTATGTCAGTTGAAAACAAAGTTACAACAGTTAATTGGGTTGCAACAGTTGGAAAGAAGGAGTCACATGCCTGCTCAGCTATACTGATTTTTACAAGTTATGATAAGCATGCAGTGACTATAGTAAATATAGCTGCAGTTGGGATACTCTGTACACATAATATTGTATGGCTTTGCATTAATTGTACACCATTTGAGATTTTATATGCATGCTGGTGAATGGCTTAATTAACTGGGATACTGTAGCATCGTATTATAGAGAAATGCCTTACATGGCTAGCGCTATGCAAGCTCTCTTGGAGTAACTACAACTCTCTGCATGAGCATTTTCAGAATCAATGTACACAAAAATTACAAGGCCCACAGACATGTAGTAATCTATAGCCATGCAGTTACTTCAAAAACATGTTAGTAGAACTTTAAACCTGTATCAAATAAAATGCTCAAGTCCTTCTTGTGACAATCAACTGCAGTTGCACCATTAAGATAGAACTATATGTGTGCATGCATGGTTCAACCAAAGTGAATTAATTATCATTGAAATTAAGTTATCACAGTCACCAGGGGGGAGTTGTAGTTGTGGCCGAAAAAGCTATAGTTGTAAATGACATTTGGCAGGTCATAAATAGTGATTGGGCTTGTTGTAAAACTTAGACAAGAGTAGCCATGTAGCTGCACCACAGAAAAGTATAAAGTCATGCAAAGTTGTATACTTATGTGTTGTACATATCTCAATTCTTTTCCTATTTACTATAGGGATTTGACTAAAGTACTTCAAAATCTAATGTGAATTGAGATAGCCATTTTCAAAAATTTCAAAAAAAGCTTTGTACGTACATAATAACAATTATGCATAATTCTTATTTTTAAATTTTGACCCTTTAACTTGCTAGAGTGCTAGGGGCGGATCTAGGATTTATAAAAGGGGGGGGGGGGGCTAACTCAAGGTACTAATCTCTTGGGTAGAGGTAGCAAAGCACACTTCCTAGCATGCAAAGCATGCTGGAACTAGGGGGTCTAGGGGCATGCCCCCCCAGGAAAATTTTGAAAAATAGGTGCTAAAACACTGCAATTGGAGACATTTCCACATAAAATTCATAATATTTTCTGCATGTAGATATTTTATATACTGCCTTTAGATTATAGGTATGGCTCTCTGAAGCATTTTGCTAATGGAAAAGTTTGGGTAGGTACAGACAACCAAGTACATGATGCACCCTTCTCACAATTGCACAACACTGAATAGGTGCATGTTAGAATAATAATGTTGAAAGTGGAAAATTTTGAAATTTGAACAATACAAGATTGAATCTGAGAGCATTTTTAATGGAAATTGTGAACCTGAATTAAGTATTGTCATACATATTAACTACACAAGTAGATGAATGAAGCCCTTTAAACAGACCAATTCATTTCATTGCATGTATAGGTGCAGGCAGATTTGAAAAAATTCCATAACAGAACCAACTACATGTTTCCAGTGAATGTTCTATTAGAGTAGTTAGCTGACTGCTCTATTAGAGTATCTCGATCTTGTAAACCTCCAATGCTGATTCGGGTCCTTGTTGCATAAATTTTAGCATAAATCCACTGATGATACCTTGGAAAGACGTTTATAAGGTGGTTTTATGAGTATTTGTATTATTAGTGATCATATAATTATGCTAAGACAAAATTTCATTATAATACTCAGCATATTGATCAAGTAAAGCCTAAATATGAAGGGGGGGGTGCTTCAGCCCCCAAAGCCCCCCCCCCCCCCCCCCCCCTGGATCCGCTTCTGAGTGCTGCTTCAATTATCCGAACCTCTATTATCCAAACACTTATTTTAGCCAAACAGTAGAAATGACTGCTCTATTAGAGTATTTTGTCTAAGATATAAGTACACCATGCTCTGCACAAAATCAGTAGGCTTGAACATGTCATGGTCGCAAGGGGTTGAATAATCAAGGGAGCACTGTAATTACTTCCAGATATCAATCATTCCTCTAAATTTGCTTCCAGATTCAATCTTGGCACACTTAATTACATTTCAAAAATTTCCCTGGGAGAGTATGTCAAAATCCCTACAGTTTTCCTCTTCACTGGCACTTCGCTACATAAAAATTAACCCTCTCCTTACCGTCAATTATCGTGGCAATATATAACACAAAAAGTATTTACTTAAAACAATATGTGCAGTATACCCTCTTTCAATTTAAAACAACATGGTCTCCTGTTAATTAGAAACACACGCATCAATCCATCTAAGAAGGCTGCTTAGCTGCAATTCTGTAATATTCAAGCATTTATGCGACATGAGGCCAGAGTGTGAGTTGAAATTGTACCTCTTGACCTATAGCTGTCTACTGCATGCTATCTCACAATTGCGCCCATACCAATCAACCTCAAACCATACTACATATACAGCATTATTTAAGGGGTCTGGAAGCGTAAACTCCATGCATAAGGAACTGAAACAGGTTATAGTTGTATACATGTAATTGTAATGGGGCCACAGTATACAGATTGAATAGCAACAGATTTAGAACAATGGTTATGAACCTTATTATACGTATAAGTCATGTAATTATAGCTATATGCTGTGTACATTTGAATCTCTACCATGCATGTGACTAAACCAGATCCCAACAATCCTGACATTTTCTCTTTAGTCCAATCATTTCAGTGATTAAAAAATCAATCTGATACTAAGTAGCTATATTCTGTTGGAGATGCAGTCCACTATTATACAATGATCGTCTAAAATCCAATACTGCAATCCATTTCTGCTAGGCTTTCTCCTTGTTAATTTCATATATAGGACCCCCCTAGAATCATGCAATGTTAACAGATTAGCTGATATGTGTGCCAAGTATTTATATGACCTTCTGCAGTAAAATGTGACTGGATTTGTGAAAAAGTACCTTTTCCACACATTTTACATACAAGTGAACAAAATGAAGTAATACTTGACTACTTATACTGATCAACTTGCGGTTAGTCTCAAAATGTAGCCAGATACTGTAGCTACATTCATATGAAATAATTCAGGCAATTATATTCCACGATCAAAAAGTTATGAAGATTTAAGTTTCAAAAATGGGTCAAAATTTGGTGTGTGAAAAAGTATACCTTAATGAAAGTGCTGATGCATATATGCAGGCACAGATCTAAAATTTCAAAAGGGCCGGGGATACCGGACATTTGTAATGGGTAACTTAAAAAGTGGCAATGATTGATAACTACAACTATGAAACACACTCAGCAATCTAAGGGTTTGAGGGTCTACTGGTGGGGACACGAGTCCATGGAAAAAAATTTACAAGCTAGCTACTGAGATAATAATTTTGACTGAAAAAGTATGTCACTTTGTTAAGTGATTCGATTAAAGCTAATAATAACCATTGTAAGCAATATATATATATATAGACATATAGGAAGTGATATCATGATTCTCTAATGTTAGCTGCCATAAAAAGGACACAACCAGTGTTTTACATCTTAGAGAACCAGATAGGGAGAGAGATGTGCATGCTTGATGAATAGTACTGAAACAAATTAATTTTGCCAATTTTTTTTAAGTATATATAATGTGCTCTACAGAACTATATTGTACAAGAAACTAGTTATAGAAATAGGGGGTGTGTGCATGGTAAGTGTCAGCAGAGGAAGTAGGTAGACTCACCAATATATTTTCTATATAATATTCAAAGTAATGTTGTGCAGAATTCCCTATCAAATGTTGCATGGAGATAATTGACTAGGTCTACAACACACATGCACGCACATTTCAGGTCCAAAATTAATGACCACCAAATACTACACATTAACAAAATTAAGAAACTTGATACATGAACGCAATTATGATATCAATATAGAGTCTACATATATATTCACTCAAATAGTATAAAACATCTGGTGTTCAAGTCACTGCTTGTTCAATAAGTGCTTGACAGAGACGTTAGTTGGTTTAAGAGATAAGGAAGGGCAGAAGAATCATGAAGAGCATCTCTGGTTGTTGTTGTAAAGCCACTTTCTGCTGCTGGTTCTCCATTGTATGGTACATTACCAATCTTAAGTGGTATCTCAACATGAAGGTCAATGGCACGAGGAATTCCAAGTGTTATGGTAAGAACATACGACACAGTTAAAATATAACAACTAAGAATATCGATAGTGGGAATAGTGGAAGGAACTAAGAGTAATTTATTGCTCCAATTCGATGAGCCGTGAGCCTCAATACCGATATCTTCTATCCTTTCAATGTTTTTAGTGTGACCTCTGGATTTACCACCAGCAAACATAGCAACTACTTGCTTTAACGTAGCCCGTACGCTGTTCACCCTTCTATTGCTATGATTATCAGCTTCAGTACTGATTGAGATTGATTCACCAGGACAGTACGCTCCTCTGTCAATAGTAGCTGATAGTGTGAGAGGACCAGATGCACACCAAAGGCAACATAAAGTCTTCTCTTTTGACTTGGACAATGGACTCGTTAGCCAGGGTTTGTTCACGTCAACAATTTCATTAACATTGATAATCCTCTTTGTATTGTGGTTTAATTTCAACCCTGATCTTACAATAGCAGCTTTCAATGTATAACGAATATACCCAGTAGTTCCAAAACCACTCTCATATGATGACGGCAACCTACCATCTGTTGGCAGTTGAAAGCGGAAAGGAAACTCATGTTCACCAGCTGCCATTTCCTCTGAATCACTACCATTGCCCCATAAATGTACTGTCATGTCTTCAAAGAAACTATCAGCAGCTGAATAATGGACAGTTTCTGTTCGTTTATTGTCTCCAGTACCAGTGGTCTTCTCTTCAGTCCAGTGCACATAAGCATTTCCTGTCAGAACAATTTCAAGTCGCTTCATCACCTTCGGTTTTGACAGTTCAAGAACGACATTCCCTTCAATGACCGATCCAGGGAAGTAAGTCTCATTGTCACCCAACAAATTGATGGTAAAGACTCGAGGACCCATTAGACACTTCACTCAAACGACTCGCAAATGACAAAAGACACGAAGCACTATGGACACACTCACATCTCGACCTCATTTTATACTACTTCTCAAGAATCCGCAGACACAACAGTGGACTACCCATTTCCTGCCCAACTACTGATTTCACCGGAATATGTGAGCGTTTATACACATACATCAGATTGCCAGAGAACTTTTAATGCTACACTCAAAGTTGAGTGCAACAATTCCCACAACTCACGTGCGCACTCTCGTGCAGCTGTTGTGTATATCACGTGATACTAAAAATGGCCGTTTGTTGTTTATGATGAAAGTCTATTCTCTGCCCTTTAACCGTCTGTAACAGTGAGTGATGAAGTATAGTGGCTGTATACAACGTTTTTATCACGTATTTGCACAATGTAACTAGTTTTCGTAGTTTAATGATAGTTTCTGTCCTGTGTTGCTTTGTCATCGCATGGTGCGTAACATTTCTGCCGATTTACACTGGGGCTAATATGTAGGGCATAAATAAGTGTGTCACGGGGTAGGGAATTGTGTATTAAACCTTGTTGATATGTACATTCGTTGTTTTGCACTGCAAGAAAACCGTTTGAATTGACTAAGACCTAGCTCATATAGTACTGAATTGGTGTAATATCTGGTGTGATGGACAGTAGTAACACTTTGCCCATAGTTGTGGTTTTGAGCTACAGTATGAACGTGTAATAATTGTCACGGTCTTGTACTTGTTGAAGTAACTATTACTGTACTGTATGATGTCCTCTATGAGCTGTTGCAAATTGTATGTGTGGTACTGTCAAGAACGAAACTCCATTGTAGGCTTTTGTGTATTTGCTAGATTCCATTGAGATAGAGTTACTTACCTTTAAATGGTTAATTCTTTGAGCTGGTGTACATTTGATATGATGTATCTTATTATAGTGGAGCCGTTAGAACAAGCGGCTGAACTGCAGCGAGTCCAGCAGTCCATAAAGGAATACCTGGTAGCTGGGATGCCAAGGGTGTCTAACAACCTGTGTGTCTCACCCAAATGGACTAAAAAGGTGATGTTATCTTAATTTGTGTACAGTGTTTCTTCTAAAGAGTTTGATTAGTTGGCTTTAGTAGATGTTTGTTTTCTGTCTAGAGCACTGTTTTATGGTTACTGTTCCATCTATGTAATTAGGCTAGTCATAGCCTTTTAAACTGTGATAGTTGTGTAACCAAGCTGATAATTCTGTTACCAAGGTTAGGGATTCTTTGAGAACAAAGTGGATTAAAATTCAAAAGAAATCTTGTACAGTTGAATGTAGGGTATTAAGAATTTAATTATGATAATTTGAAATTATAGATCTCAAACTATTCATAAAGATTCAATCAGCAATCACACGGATGGCTTGTTTGTATTGTGTGTATTTTTGTCAAATTACATTTGATGTACAACTGGTGGGTATGTGTTAATGTGCATAACTTGTGTGTTTGTGCCACTGAGAAGCAATGTGTGCGTGTGTGTGTGTGTGTGTAGTAACATGGTGTATATGTCATCTATGACCGCTTTAACCATAGGTGATGGATTCGTCAGTAAGAATAAAATTTGAGTATGGTGATGAGAGAAGGTATATGTTTGTGTACACGTAACTATTGTATGTACATTATGGAGTACTGTGTGATTGTATTGTGTAGTGTTGTATTAATGAAGTTACCGTTAATGTTGGAAGATATCAAGGAACATGTAACAAAACGATTTAATCAAAAGTTACTCATACATTACTCTGATGCTAAGGTATGTGTGTGTTGTTTGTGTGTGTGTGTGTGTTGTTGTTTGCGTGTGTGTGGTGTTTGTGTGTGTGTGTGTGTGTGTGTGTGTGTGTGTGTGTGTGTGTGTGTGTGTGTGTGTGTGTGTGTGTGTGTGTGTGTGTGTGTGTGTGTGTGTGTGCATACACAAGCACTTCTCTCTTTTTTGTGTTTGACATTTGTTTTTGTACATACCCAAACTCACACAACATATGGCATACCATCACAAACCATATGTGCACCCTACTTGGTACCATATACAGTATACACCATCAATAGATATCTGTTACCACCCACAATGGGATAACTTTGGGTTGCTTGTTCATGTATATGTTTTCCAGCACTTACATGTGCCAACCAAAGGCATGTGTAGAACCTGTTAGTGTGGATACTTGAAAAATGATAACTCTGTACATAGTCTAAACACTTATTTGAGGATTGAGGTCTCTTTGTATCCCTTAGTGCACTGGAAAATCAAGACACATTTGAAATCAGGACTTTTGACCGTCTCAAGATAAGTAGTTCTAAATGAAGAGGTGCCCCTATTTTAATGCTTATAATATTGTAAATACCTGAGTTGGTATCATTAGTGGTGTCCATATATTAAGGAGTTTTTCATGCTACATTATATATATGTCTGCATGCTCCTACACTATAGGGCTAATTCTTCTATTACATTAGGCATAAGTAGGAAATTTAAAGTTGTGAAATGGATGCAGCATTGTTGATAATGACAGACTGGCGCTCAATAGCTAGCTTAGTTGTTTGATTGTTGAAGAATGCTTTTATAAGAATATTCACTTCCCTCATAGCCATTGGTCCTTGAAATATTCTTGTTTTGAAATGTTTCAAAATCTGTTCTTGCATTTCTTTGTGAACTATTTTACAATCAAGTTAACCTCAGGGTATTTTCTATTGGTCAATGATTTCATCAATTGTTTTGTGCCAGTTGCCACAATTCTTCCCACAATCATTGTTGTAACTGAATCACCATTGTGTTGTAATAACCAACTTGTTGTTGCTATGGAGACAGCTGTAGTACTGTGTGGTCTGTTGTATATAATTTTTGTTTATAACTCCATGCCAATTTTATGAGGTGAATATTTTTGTGTGTGTTGGTGTCTGTATGTACACTGTGTACATGTGAGTCATCACATATGCTCAGTTGCTGTTGTTGTTTCCTTGGGTAAGATGCTTTGCTCGCATTGCTTCAGTCTACCTACCTGTAAATGGTGAGACATATACCAATTGTCCACATCTTGCATAACTGGTGGGCCCACATTTTTCTATGAGGCATGGTAAAGCCTCTTATGGGGTGCTAGTCTTGCCTTCAGGGTCATTTGCCTGTGCTGACTCCAAAGTATAGCGCACAGGTGTCCAGTGTTTCTGTAAACATACAGCCAAGCTCTTTGTTGTTTTTTTAACATTGTAGTGTGTTAACCATGTGTATGCTGTTCTGGTTTTGTTTATGTGTGTACCTGTCTGCAGGTAGTTTGTTTGCCCATATAATTATGTCATGCACGGTTTTGCATATATGAGGTCCCAGTTGTTGTTATTTACACCGTCTCTTCATTACTCTAGACTAAGAGTGTTGTTCCAATCACTAATCAAACAGAACTGGATAATGCATTAAAACTTCATGAGTCACAACCATCAGGACCTACTATGAAACTGGTGTTGACGCAAGAGTTGTCCGTACCTCGCTCACCAATGCCACATCCATCAGCATTATCCGGATTACCTATACATCATGTATGTGATTGTATGAGTGCGTGTAAAGATTGATTCTTTCACTCTCAGATGTATGCATATACAATCACACATTACGTATGTACACACGAATGGGGCTGGTGCCGACTGGTTCGAAATCAAATCACACACACACAAACATACACACACACACACACACCACACACAACATATACACATACTGTACTGTACTGTACTACATGTATTGAAATGTCACACAGGTTGGCTTACTCAACATATGGTACTTGTAGGTACTAACATATGTTGTGCATTGCACTGTAACTTGTAAATTCAGTATTTCACAGAGTTTAAATACTGATGTTGTCATCACTTGATATTATAATTTGTACTGTATGTTGTCTTGTTGATGCAGCCCTATCATAGACCATTGGATAAGGCAGTGTCTGGTCCTTATGGACGGTAAGGCCATTACTGTACATTAGTCAGTATTTCATGTGAGTCTGTATGTTAGAACTCTGGCCTGGTAGGTTTGAAATTTAGTGACACCCTGTAGTCGTTTCCTTTAACAAGAAACTTTACTCACATTACTCCAATCTGCTTAACTGGTGTTACAGTAACTGGGAAAGTAAATAATCTCACAGGTGAGGGCGCTCAATACTGCGTCCTGTGGGGGACTAGTCCTGGCCCCAGGAGCACTTACTTATAGCACCTGTGTAGAGCAGAGGTGGCTTAGTGTTACGCAATCATAGAAGCCAAAGGCTTTGCTTTTTTTGTTGTTGTGTGTCGCACTGCATAGCATGTATTGTTTGTGCGTGTGTGTACATGTTATGTAAGTGTATAGCATGCTTTATCTGCTGTATATAAACAAATTTATTGCCACATTCAGGTCAGAGTCAGCTCCAGATCATGCTAAGGATACACCAGATGAACTAGACAGACTACCCCCAGGCTATTATACTTTCCCTCCTAAAAGAAGTGAATCTCCTCCACCCGGTGAACACATTCCTGGAGAACCACAAACTCCAAACATGACATCGGTAATAGCCAGATATTGTAGGAACAAAGCTTGCCATAACCAATCTCTGTACTCCATACTGTAGGGTGCTGGGGGAGGAACCTTCATTCCGGAATCAGAATCTTTCATTCCAGAAGATGAATCTCAATCAGGAAACATGAAAGAGGTATGTTCCATGAGTAATTCATTTTTTTTATTGCCAGTCTCTTGTACATGTAACAACTTAGCTTTGTCATTAGACAGATCGGGCTATGTATATGAACATATATGTACAGCAGAGCATATGGTGTCAGGTATTTGTAAAGCTGAAGGCCTAAACTATCCCTTAGTTCCTGGTGAATCAGTATATCTTGATAATCAGAGGTCTTGAGTTATCTGTTGTATGAAAATTTAATTGCAAGTGTGTGATGTATTTGAGTGTGGCCTACTGCCCACAACAGTTACTGGTCAATAATAGAGTATACATGCCTGTGGATTGTGGTCATTTTTTAGTGGGTGGGTAGGTGGCTAGCCTATTAAAACACAGTCTATGAACACCCACCATTCCCAAAAGTTTGTAGGTATCACTGCCATATAAACTATAGCATGAACTATATCAACATCCTGTGTAAGACATGGCTGGAATTTTTACTAAGTTTCCCACCACTCAGTATGCCCAAAAGTGACATCAGTTAAGAGTCTTACATTATGAGCTCTGGCCTCAGTAATAAACTGATTGCTTTCTTGTTGATGAAATAATATAATTGGGGGTTGTAAAGATAAAAATTAAGTAGTATATAAGTTTGATGGCAAATGCTATGGGCTATTTGATCACCTGTGTAACTTAATGAAATAATAGAATTTCAAAGTGATGAAAGATTTTCTGGGTTTTGGCACAGTTAAGCAACATACTTGACTCTAATGACTACTTGATTCTTGATCACTTTAGCATGGAGAAAAACAACTGTCTTTTGATTATTTAAATATCAAAGTGTGGCTGGTCTGTAATCAATGTGTTTGTTATCGTTTTATTGTAGCAGTACCGACGGTTTAGTCCAGAGCCTGACAATCTATCAATACATTCATTACCTTCAGAAGACTTCACTACTAGTTCAAGATCACTGGATAGTTTTAGGTAATGGTTGTATCACCACACACACACGCACACGCACACACACACACACACACACGCACACACACAATGCAACACAATAGATGTGATGGGATACTCCAATAGTTGAAAGGTTATATACCATACACGGCTATACATCTACAGTGTATTGTTTCATCCATGTAGTATCAACAGTGGTGATGTATCACAACTCCAGCAAACTTTCGAAGATGGTAAGCAAGTATTTGTTAGTTTGTACCAATACTATTCTAAAATACAGTGTTATGTCTGTTATCCTGATGCCAATGCATTTGGATGTTGAAAGCAGTTTATCCTGTATATCATAGCAGATCATTACTGCATGTGATCTTTTCATGTCAGCTGTTTGTAGCAATTTGAGATTTTTAAGTATTCAGTTTGATGACCCCTTGTAATTCTAATAAAAGTCAAATCTTTATATTTTGTTTGTAATGTAATCTTCATATTGCTCACTGTATTTATTTCAGATTACCCATTTCCACCTGAGGACTCAATAACACACACATATCCCAGAGGGAGCATGGAAAGAAGATACACAGAAGGAAATATTCCTGAGCTTAGAAATCGTAAGTATATGACCTTGATTGAATTAGCTCTTGGTGGCTTTGTAAGTAATAGCCCTGTCTAGTGTGGGTATAATTTTATATATGTGTATTTAATCTGTACATTTATATTGTTAATCTGATATTGATTAGTATATGTAATCCATACTATCTTTACGTAGTACACTCCTACAACATTGTGTACATGTATTTTTTTATGTGTAGGTGTGGTGTGTTACAATAGGGGACACACACGCACGTACACGCACACACACACGCACACAGGGACACCTTGGGGCTGAGTTGATTTTCAGGTCAGTTTACATGCTAAGGAATGCTGTGGGACCATTATCAAGTGTTCAGACTATGCAGGTGTCATCATTTTCAAATGTCCTGATTAAACAGGTTCACTGTACACTGCTTGTACATGACTGTACAATTATTGTACTCACAGACAGTGACGCACACACGTTTTATTATATTATTATATTCATTACTGTGCAGCAATCAAAAGATTATAACGCACAGGTGTGATCATAAAAGTTACTTAAGTTATTTGTACTAAGGATAATTGTTATATCAACCCATTTTCCTATATAGCGGTATACCGGACATATCCTCGGTCACACTATGACGATCGTAAGGTTGCAAAGAAGAACAATAAAGTCCATGGTGTAGGCCATTCCTCAAGTAGTGGACTAGCTACCTCAAACTCCAGCACAGAATCACTGAGTCCCAAAACCAGTATGGACCTGGCAATGCAAAAGTTGGCCAGCCTGAATGTCTCTGGAGGTACAGAGTGTATTATGTGTGCAATGTGCATGTAAAATAAGTGGAATGGCTGGCCTGTTCCATTGTTGGCAAGTCATTCATATTGCAGTTGACCTTGCTCCTTGTACCTTTATCGTAGTGATACTAGTGTAGAAACAAAGTCTAAGCCACTATTGTAGTCTTGTGTATACTTCATCAGCCATCCAGTGTGTGAACACCCCATAGTTATGACATGTATGTGTTAGTTTTGTAATACCAAATAAGGACAATTATTGGTAAGACAAGAATTTGTCAGTTTGTTGAAAATATGTGTACATATTATTTTATTTTGTTAAATGTGTGCCTCAGCTTCTAAATAAATAAATAAATAAATAACAAGATTGTGGTTTAGTAATTTAATAGGATGGTGGTCGAATTTGGATATTCACTGTGATAGTTTAGAAATTGACCAATATGTGCATGGTACTGTGTACCACACTGTATAAAGCTACTTATACTTATTTCCATCTGCAGCTACTGCTCCTGTTAACTGGACAAAAGGCAGAAAGTTGGGAGCTGGTGCCTTTGGTGAAGTGAGTATCATTGTGTTATGTATGTACTTACTTGGTTGTTTTTCCAAGACTTTTTTTCTTGGCATTTTAATGTTATGTATGCTGGAAAACCAGTAACAATGTTATTGTGTTGCAACCTTTCATTGTATAAAGTTCATATGTACAGAAAGAAGTTTTTGGTCTCAAAATCATTTATAGGCCTCAATAGTTTTGTGGCTAATATGTACCTGCTAACTGCTACTGTTGAAATTTTGAAGGAGCTTAGGTGAAGTTATGGTACGGGCTGGAAACTTGGCTTGGTTAATTTTCATGCTGGCTATTAATACTATTACCAGTTGTGAAGTGATTTTCAGTACCGAGTAGCAGAGTTAAAATATCATATATTTAAACAACTAAGCTGTTTTTGTATTATAGTTGGATCTCGTTCAACTCAGCTAACCCTGGATCCTTCATAGCTCTTGTTACACAAGCTAGCTGCCATAAAATATAGTTGTCCTGTGAGGCCTACATAAGTGTATTATATCAAGTAATGATTCAAGTTTTACAAAGATTCATGTAGCAATCAAACATGTTTTGAACACTAAAACATGTTGGTTCAAAATTGACCACCTGCTGTTGATTTTCATGAGATGAATGTGAACTGACTAACTTAGTATATTTGTGTAGAGTGTATGTGCAGTATATCCTTGTATTATACCTGCTTGAATGGTGGCATGATGCTTTACGTAGTCATCCTGAATTACAATTTCACGGTATCTGTCTGTCTGTGTGTAGGTGTTCCTATGTCATGACAGAGACACTGGTAGAGAGTTAGCTGTCAAGGAAGTCCAAATTGATCCTTCATTAGATCGGACTACTCAAAAGGTACCAGTATATGCTACACACATTCAGCAAGTATTCGTGCTGTTATTGTGTACGTGTTTGTATGAACGTGTAAAATTTATCTGTGTCCATTATTACCTTCTTTTAGGAAGTACGGTCATTAGAAAAAGAAATACAGTTGTTGAAAAATCTACGACATGAACGGATAGTGTTATACTTTGGTACAGAACGAAGTGACACCAGTCTTTGTATATTCATGGAGTACATGCCTGGGGTGAGTGTTAGTTCAATACAGTGTTGAGTAGTGTATATTATTGGATTGCTGTTTGTGGTTTAATGCATGATGTATGAAATGCAATTGAATTATTTATTAGAACATTAGTTTATAATTTTACTGCGTACAGAAATGTTTAGTGAAAAAAGAAAGATTGAATTACTTCCCAGTTTCACAATTGTCTCACATGTTCAGTGACCCCAGTTATTTACAATTGTCACCGTCTCAGCAAAAACCCGCCTAGTTTGCAATATTTCTGTCAACATTATCTCTGGTGTCCATTTCAGCCTATTGTGGTGCTAGACAGTAGGAAGAACAAGGAAATTGATTTGTACAGCAACTATACTGATAAATATACTACATTCTCAGCTATAATTTCCCATTCGCATCAGTTTACTGCATTGGAATTTGGCTTAAAACATATTCACCATGGATTGGCAAATCAAGTTTAGCCCTTAAGTTACTTACACATAGGTGATTTTTTTTTTACGTCTACTGCATCATATAACATACATGACATGTGTATCATTGGGAGCTTAAAATTGAGACAAGATTTTTGAACTCTCTGTGAGTAGATGAATAAGGTTGTGTATAGTTTTACTTGATTTAAGTCTTGCTATTTTCTGTGTAATGGCTCGATAAAACTCTTTGTAGCATGTGCATTTTTTCTCTCGAAATGTATGCTTGTACGAACTATATAGGCTGGTTTTTGCTAAGACATTCACAATTATAAACTGTATCTCCAGGTATTTCACGAAATTGGTCCTGTAATTTTTTGTGTTCACCTAGCCCTAGCAAAAAAAAATTCTGTGACATCAAACCGGTGAACATGTGTTCACTCCCAGTTGAAGTAGCTTTAATCAGGTAAATTAATGGCATAGCCATGAATACAGCAATTCATGAGTTACTGCACTTTATTTATAGCCGTGTGTAAAAGCCAACATATGCAGGACTATTTCATTAGAGTTGTCAAGTTTGTACTGGTATCCCCAGTAGCATGTAACAATCACAGTAGTTAGTAACTATCTTCAAATTGTTTATCAACTGTGTGTAAGTGTGTAAACTCACACTATCAAATCTACTCTTATAGGGCTCCATATACCAGCACTTGAGAAGTGTTGGAGCTCTCAATGAGATACTGACCAGGAAATACTCTAGACAATTACTTGAAGGAATTAACTACCTCCACAGCCACATGATTGTACATAGGGACATCAAAGGTTAGAGTTTGTTGTCATGGTAATCTGTATAACAATATGACTGGCATGTGTTAACACAGGTGCTAACATATTGAGAGACTCCAATGGAAATGTCAAGATAGCTGATTTTGGTGCTTCGAAACGTTTGCAGGTAAGCATTGTTTTTAAGTCAGTAGTTTGGGGCCCTACATTTGTGATGAATTTATAGGGGAACTTATCCCAACCTCTGGGATCACTTGGTGTTCAGATTAAAGAAAAGTTGATAATTTCTAAGTAGTGTTAATGGAAAACAGCATACCGTATTTGTTTGGTTAAATTCTGGCGCTACTATTAGCCTAGTATCAAAAATCAGTGTGGCTACTATTGTAGGGTGATGTTTATAGCATAATTAAGCAGCTCTATAAGTGCTGCAGCAACTATTTAGTATAGTAAACAAACACTTGTTCCTATAGGAAGAATATGTATATACTCCATGTTTAATAGCTCACTGTGTGATGTGCACCAATAGGATTCAACACAAACAAAGGTTATGAACTAATGATGTCTATGTACAAGATCTATTTCTCTTTCCCTTACTAAGCAGGATAGTATACTTCACTTTCCTATCCCAAGGATTAGCAGCAAACGGCTCTTTAGGACAGTAGATTCAAATACTAGCCACGGCGTTTATTCAAGGGTGGTATTTGCTATATCTTTAAGGGTATGGTGTATACACTATTCAAATGCGATGACTATTAAAGGTATGGTGTTTAACCAACGAAATATGGCACCTAAAAATGCAGTGGAAAGTTGATTAACAGATGACTGCTCAATTAGAGTATTTTGTTAGCAGGTGTATACTCTATTAGAGTAATTGAAGGAGCTCTGTGTATTTAATAGAAATTGATTGATTTTACGTATTTTTCAGTTATACAAACTGCCATTCCTCTAAATACTTGACTTTCCACTTTAACACGATCTCTAATAGACAAAATCATTTTTGCATTCTGATCAAAGAGATGTCTGGATTTCTAAGGTCCTCCAGATAACTGTTCCCCAGATAAATGAGGTCCTTAATGCATCAAAGTTATTGTATACAAGTGAAACCTCACTTACAGCCTGTTCACACGCTATCATCTAACCCGGAAAATCTTTTTAAAAATAAACTGAAGTGAATTTCTCATGCCGTGCCAACAGAACACGAGATACGATGCAATGAGAATAGTGATGTGTGTTAATGATTTTGCTATTATATTGATTATCACGATACCTTACGATAGTTTATCACAATAGTAGATCCAAATGATAATTTACATAATTTAGTAGTAATTGTATTGATCCTAGGCCATACCGAAATGTAACAAATGTTAATGTTGAGAGAGAGAGAGTTGATTGTCCTTTACAAATAGTTAGGAATCCCACTAAAAACACTGTTTGGTAAGCTGGCTTAGCTGTTTTACAACTACTTGGCCTCCCATCCCATGAAAGGGGTTAGTGGTAAAGTTGTAGTTGATATTGTAGACTGGGCCACCCATGCTATTAATTACATTATTACAAATGCAATGTGCACACAAACTTTAGGTGATATTCTACTCCTCCTCCCCTGTCTGAAAGAACGTCGGTTAATATTGGCATATCAGCTACAGGAGTGGGCAAATAATCGGTATCAGTAAATTTGAAAATATGCATATCGGTGCAACATTAATTATCATATCACAATAATAGATTACTGCAATGCATTTATCACGCTATCGATATTATTGCACATCACTAAATGAGAATATTTTCCGGGGCACTCAACTCGGGTTAACAATAACAATTTGTTCTAACCGCTGAAAGCATTGGTTACATTGTATCATGCATCCTGAGGTGATTCCAGTAGACTCCATGGCAGTTACGCTCATGATCCTAGTGAAAGATGCACCCACTAGCTTAAACACAACATTGCACAGCTTATTTCTAAGCTTTGTTGCTTTAATTGTACGTAGTACCTTTTTATTAAGCGCCTAAATCATCGACAAGTGTAAATGATTATTGTGCTAGCTCATTATTTGGTGTGCGCTATCAAGCTCATGTCAGATGCAGCATTGTGAACTAGAGCCATTTTGAAACACTCTAGCAAGTTGAAATACTGTGGCCAACCTGGGATAGTCAGGGTGTTAGTGGCCACCTCATTAATAAGACCACCCTGTTATAGTTACTTGTAGGTCCTGATCAGCATCATGGCCTTGTTACGAAGCTGCCTTATTACTGAGACCATGTGATTTGGTCCCAGAAGTGGCTATACTATTGAGGTTTCACTGTATGCTTGTATGATAAATCAGTTATACTGGACAGGTTCCTGAAGTATATACAGTCACCCTGTAATGCCACTAGCTAGTTTTATTGTTTGGTTGGTTAGTTGGTTTGTGTTACAGACAATTCACCAGAGCAGTAAGAGCGGATTGAAGTCAGTAGCTGGTACTCCATATTGGATGGCACCTGAAGTGATTAACAGTGACAACTATGGACCCAAAGCTGATATCTGGTGAGATATTGTAATGTTAATATATATGTTGTATCATTCCAACACACTTGACACTCATCCAGGTGTTCATACGGAGTACATGCACACTCTTCCATACATGTAGCAGATACCCACTACGTACTCCGTGTGTTCACATTGCATGATTATACACACTGACATTGTTCACAGAGAGACAAACAGATGCACCCTATGTACACAGTACACACACACACACACGCACGCACGCACATACTCACGCACACACGCACGCACATACTCACGCACACACGCACGCACACACACAAAGTTATTGTCGCCACTGTTTTCTTCCAGGAGTATCGGTTGTACAGTTTTGGAGATGTTGACTTGTCATCCTCCACTGTTTGACATGGAGCCGATGGCTGCTCTGTTCAGAATAGCCACCCAGCCAGTGTCTATCAACCTTCCCCCTCACTGCTCCGAACATGTCCAGAGCTTCTTGAAATTATGTTTTATAAGGTGAGAAGTTAAGAACATTACAAGGTGATAGAATGTAATATGTGTGCTTCACAGTGTACTAAATAATAGTAGACCAATTTCATGATTTGACACAACAAAGTGGCCATTTTTATTGTTGTTATGGTCTGCCAAATTTGAATTTTACATTTGATAGATAGCAGGTGGTTTACCAGCATTTTACAAAGAAGTAACCCTGTTCAAGGTCTTGAACGCCTTGACCCTTGCCAGGTTGCAGGCCTTCCACTGATGCTTACATAAGAGCAGCTGTGTACTCAAATCCCTCCGTGCTTTTACTGCAAGCAAACATCAAATTGTTCTCAACATGATACTCTGTAAACTTTCTAATAGAACATACACTTTCAGTTATTACTTTGTCCACTTCTTGTACACTGATATGTGTTTACCATGCTTCTTCTTATTTTATTTATAGAGATACTGTGACCCGACCGAATGCACCAGATTTACTAGATCATGCTTTTGTAAAATTATAACATATTATTTAATGAAGTATTAATAATTATAAAAGTATTTAATGGAATTTCATATTCATGTGTTGCTTGAAATCCTGTGCAGTGTAATATAAAGAGACTACATGTTGTGGTGTTCATATTTTTCAACAAGTTGTACCATATTGATGTGTTTTTTATCTGTTGTTGTAAATGTATGTATAAACTGTTTTATATGACAAACCATTCTTTATCTGTACATTAGTTGATGTAGTCACCATAAAAAATGCTGGAGGTGTGGGTGGTAAAACGTTTCATCATAAAGCACAGAGTGTATGTAATTTTACTGAGGACATAATCCTCTTGCTGGTGGAAAATGGCTCTCAGTAACTTCCTCCTTTCGTAACCCAGCCTTCTAAAGACATGGACTGTTTGGTTTGCTTAGAGATAGAATAGTGGTGGTAGTTACGAGGCACCTAACTTCAAAGCATTGCTATCACCTAAACTGTATTTCACACTAAATAGGGATAAGGGTGTACTCAAACTACACTATCCTAAAATTTTCCTACCATGTGGTGGTCTAGATGACCATATTTCTGGAACACTGTTGGTGTGGGTATTATGAGATGCTGTACAACTATTTCATATTAATTTTGAATATGGTAATAAGGGTAGCAGGAACTCCATAGACAGATTAGTTGACTTGTATATGCATTCGTACTCTTTATTTCACAGTAAATGTGTTAACAGACTAAACTTGTTTTAAGCTTATGTGTCCCATAATACCAGCATCTACTCTATGAAGGATCCTTTTTTCACAACGTGTTGTGGCAATCACGTTCTTCTGCAAGACTTGTATTGAGGCTAGTAAGAAAACTAGTGACCAATGTCCATTATGTAAGGAAGGATTGAGTGGAATTGTTGATAAGAAATTCCAATGGCAAATAAATGAACTGAAAATATTCTGCGTAAGGATGGTTGTGGATGATCTGGAGAAATTGGAAAACTGGAGAACCATATGCATTTGGCTGTAGAGGAGATTGACAGAGAATGCAAGTATGTGTTGATATATTGTTCTCTTAACTGTGGAGAGCAATTATTCTGCAATGAGCTTTGCCCGCACATCAAAGAAGAGTGCAAGCTGCGTCCATATTGATTGTATCCACTTACATGCAGCTAGAATGGTTATCTTTAGTCGGCACATATGCATGAGATGTTCAAGTGATCCAGGAGGCAATTTGGCCTCCACAATTTTTTTAGTGGATTCATATGCATGTTGTGTCAACAGCCCACCTAAGTTGGCATTGGCATTTAATTACCCAATGAGTATAGACAATCTGAAGCATTTGTTCAAGTATATAGATATGATCAAGAGTACATGCACTCTTGATATGATAGAGTAGTACAATAATTACCACCAACAAAAAAGTTAGTCACATGAGGGAGTCAACACATCTCACTAATTATCACTGATGTTCGTTTTTTTAAAAACTCTTGGCAAACATTCTTAGAGGAATCCTTATCATTTACATTTATTTACTATCAACTTTACTATATAGTTAGTTTGGACAGCTTTTTGGTACACAATAATGGATTTATATAGCTATTAGTGACTTTAGAAAAGTGGCAATCACTACTGTATGGAAATATGGTCTAATGAACAAACCCAACACTAATCATCATAAAACTTTCTTTGCACTGTTGGTGTCACAAATGAAATGGGCTGCATGGGAGATCATTTCCATATCTAGAGTTGAATTTTTTGACATGTTATATTCACAATTGTAGCTATATATGCGTCTATATAAATGTACATACCTTTTGGTAGCATAGTTTTATTGTTAATAGCCCCCCCCCCCTAACAGTGTCTCCTAGATCCAACTACAATATTGAGGATATGAATACAGAAATCAGGAAGTCTATCTAATTTCATACATGCATGGCTATGAAATTACTCAGACTCAGCTTTGCATCACCCACATTTATGCTACTACAATGTCTATAGTCTATCAATGAAAAACCTTAAAGTTTAACACTCTACATCATTTCTAACAACAGAAAGCTCCTTCTCATACTGTTAATACATGCATGCATGAATGCTCTATTAGAATTTACTTGACTGCTCTATTAGAGTATATCTTAATCCTTTTAAAAACACTTTCAAAAGGGCTCATGTCCCTTCTGTGGATGGGATGGGTTTATGTGTTACTGTTAATGGTTGCATGTGCTGCACTGCATGCTGTTACTGGCTCACTTTTCTGCTGCTAAACTTAATGTGTTAGCCCTCACGTTTCCTACTGAAACTTTTAGTTTAGGAATCTAATTTCGCAGGAAGGTTCTTGAATCCCAGCTAGCTGAATTGATGCTTCGTATGGTTTAAAAATAATGCAACACTTTAGTCTGGTCTAGCTCTTTTAGCCTCTTTATTAACTTTGATGACAGCTTCTTACAGCTGCACACAGCCACCGATGGAACAAACTGATATAGCAAGAA
This sequence comes from Dysidea avara, assembly GCF_963678975.1. Taxonomy (NCBI): domain Eukaryota; kingdom Metazoa; phylum Porifera; class Demospongiae; order Dictyoceratida; family Dysideidae; genus Dysidea; species Dysidea avara. The sequence continues at coordinate 6,405,084 of NC_089283.1, read as the reverse complement.
AGCAATTGACATTGGCAGAGATGCAAAGCTAATACTGAGTAGCCTTACATTAATAACATGAACAAAAAGACTAGCTATATCACATCGCAGCAGCAGAGTTTTATTAATGTTGTGTTTTCCATCTATCAAAGAGTACAATATGTTCTATACTTTAACAGGCAGCTTGTGTTGCCATCTCCGGGATATTTAATGCTCATGCAGGCTTCAGCATCACCCTTATCATTTCATTCTCCCACCTGTCACATCTGCAATCATTTTTTTCAAGAACAATAGGAATGGAACAACTTTTAACCTACATCTATTCTATACACAACTGACTATGACACCATTGCAACTATTCCTAACCAACAATTAACTGCTGTATATTAATTCTGCATGTATGCTGTTTCTTTTTTTTTTCCTGGACATTTACCAGCTGTGCTGACTGCACAGCACAATAAATAAATAAATCATGGAACCGTTGATATAGCTATTATAAGTAGCTACAATTTTTGTTGTCTATTAATAACTTGGTAACCTTGAGACTAGACTCCTGACCCCTCAAATTATGACGTTATCATCATTCATATTGCAGATTGAAGTGTTGTCGCCGCACGGACAAACACGAGAGTAAGACACGTGATCCTCGCGCACGTGCGAAATCAATCACGCGATCAAGTTACTCCGTAGAAAACAAGGTGGGATCTACGAGCTGAAAGACCGACTATTATGGCAGCAAGTAATTATGATTACGTATGCATGCAATGTAAACGTGGTGTATACGTTCATGCGTCCACTCCATGTTACGTAGGTGATAATGAGCGAAGCAAGCGTCCCCACCTGAAAGATTTATATGATCACGTTGTAGTGAAAGCTGCTAGAAAATGGAAAAAGATTGGCGCACAACTACTGGTTAATGATTGCACATGTACAGCAGTACTGAACAACATTGAAGATAATTGCCATCAACAAGTTGAGAAATGCTGTGAATATATGCTCCAAAAGTGGCTGGAGACAAATGTCAGTGCAAGCTGGGACGAACTGATACAAGCTCTAACAAGTCCGAGTGTACAACTAAATCATCTGGCCAGTGAAATTACTAAAATGTTGGAGATGAAAAGTAAGATGACATGATATGGGCGTGGCTAATTAAGTTATGTCAACTAAACAATGCACAAGCCGATGCATATATGTGACCCATGGCCAGTCTGGGAAACCGGGTTTATCGCCTATTTACAAGTATCTAGAAACGCCGGTTTTAAGTATTTAGTGTGTTGTAGCTCGCCAAAGTTGAAGCTATGTGTACCAAATTTTCACACGTTTTACACCAATTCCTTACCTTCCAGAGCATCCACTGTGCAAGTAGCCAACAACTAAGTTTCCTGCCATTTTAGATAGTTTTTAAACCGAGGTTGACTGTATCAGGCGAGCTGCAAATTGGGTGGGAGGTGGGGGCCCTGGAAGGCGGGAAAGATGGTGTTCAAAAATTGAAAAGGAAGGCCAAGGGATGAATTAGGCCAAGTTGTGGGCCATTGAGGTCTCTAAACTGGCTAAAATGAAAGGAAATCCACAACAGAGGTACTTATTCAACACCACAGAGCTGTACAGCCACATACAGTCATCCCCAGGCTGACCAGAGCTCCATTAAGGCCCACACCACACGCATGGATCACCACTGGGCTTGGGAAAAGCAGCCAGCAAAACCAGACCACTCAAGTCTAGCTGATTTTGATTGTGGAATTAGATAGTTTATTCATGTAGCTTTGTGTCCTGGGTGAAAAATCGAATCTGCTGACATGGGCGATAAGACCGGTTTTCTCAGACTGGGTCACATATGGCCATGGAAACTATTATTTGTTTCTCATGGGTTTTATGTGGATGAGTATTCATTATTGAAGAAATGCTCCATAGGAGGTTATTGAATTTTGCTGCTATAAAGGTTTGGTAAGCCTAATGCACTTCTGGCACAGCCTTTTGAGTAGTAAAAGACATTTTTCTGTACTGTTCAATGATCTTAACTATCCCCCAAGGAAAATATGTATGTCCCGTGAATGCAATAAAGTTTGAGGCAATCTAGAGTAAGGGTTGGGAACTTGAGATGAGAAACAATTATTCAAGTTTGTTTGGCCTAGTTGGCTTCCTGTTTAACAGTCCTTCCCTATGTATGCCAGTATGTGGCTGTGCATCAAGTAATTTCCACTCTCACCATGTCTGATCGTTGGTATTTCAATATAAATGCTTTTCTTAAGTTGTCATATAAGGAATTCAATAAACCTTTATATAATACTGATAATAACTATAATGTAACTTAGAATAAATGGTTTTGGTCATTGATAAGATTGGTTCACAATCTGGCTGATGAATCTCAATCCAGCAAGAGTACTGGTGATGGTCTGGCATCAATGGTCTGTCCCCCAGCCAATAACAAAACTAGAGTCAGCTGGTATTCCATTCTGACTGAGATTATTCTAATAGAGCAGTCATATTTTTATGAAATGGACAGAACAAATAAGCCTCCCACCCACACTGAATTTTGAAAACATCTGGATGGGAAACTAAAGTTGGATTGGCTTAATGGCAATCACTGTGGTCAGTAGAGTCCAAACAGAGATACACTATAGTGATGCACCGACACCAATACATTTTAGGTGGATATGGCCAATACCAATCCGATAATCCGACATCGATACTTTGTCACACAGGATTTACTCACTAGTAACAGCTAGTAATTCCAGTAGTAGTTGATAGATTAGCTTACTAAATACATTTGCTAATTTTATCTTGCTGGCCATCGATCACGAGGATAATGATCTTTCATGGTTGTTTCATGATGGCTGCCATTTTCACTGTGATAATAATGCTAGTGGCTGGCTTCTTTTAAATCATTTTTCACAACTCTCTTTGATGCACTATCAGGGGTGGATCTGGTGGGGGGGGGGATTCAAAGGGTTCCATGGAACCCCCCTTTTGAAAGAGCCTCTCTTACTCGAGATATTCTAATAGAGCAGTCACAGTATTCTTAAGAGGAGCAGTGTAGCAAGCTATGTATGTAGTTATAAATAAGGAAATATAGTCAGTGTATGGTGAGGGGTAGTTATTGTCAGCAGGTGATGACCTTTTTTTTTGGTCTTTGACTTACAGCTAGGCTGAAGTTGCAATTCCAGAGTGGAACCCTCCTTTTAAAAAGTCTAGATCTGCCCCTGACTATGTATGCCGCCATCTAATAAATGGCATCATACAAAGCATCAGTTGGTATCAGGAATTTACTGATACAAGTCCAACACCACCAAAATAAGGGCTGATACCTATACTAGTATCGGTGTTGGTGCATTTCTACTACATCATACAGTACATGTAGTACTATATATTACGGATCATGGAAGATAGAGTTTATCTAGCCAAAAATATCACCCAAAAACCAGCTTCACAATACAGTGGAACCTCAGTTATCCAGGCCCACTTATCTGGATTCTTGGTTAACTGAACTAGGGAAGTGACTGCTCTATTAGAGTAGTGACTGTTCTATTAGGGGAGTTGAAAGTACTGATACTTAATTTCTTTATGGTTATTTATACACAGTTTCACAGATACAGACTTTTCAGACTTATGGACCACCTCTGGTACCAAGGGGTTTGGATGCCAAGGTTCCACTGTACCATCCTGGTGCCTTGGCAGTATTGGTTAGGTATAACCAAGCCCAAAAGTATGACCCCAATAGGTAGCCACAAAAATTAAAAAACTTATTCAATGGAATTTTCTGCTGACTGCCTGCCTGCCTGTCTGCATGACAAGTGTAACTTTAAGACTACAGCCTTGATTTTTTCACTGTTCAATGTTGTTTCATCCATACGTAGATGTATGTAAAATGCACGCATCATGGACTTACCTTTGACCTCCTTTGTGTCCCATTTCTTTTTACTGACAATCCAAGGTGTCAATTCGTGGTAGCACGATGCATGGCTTCCCATTTGTAAATGGGAATTGTCCGTATTTTCCGTGGTGGCTGGATTGCAATTGGTTGCAGGAATGTCTACATTAGTAATGCTGTGAAACGTGCTGAAAAAGGTGGAAGTGAAGCGTAAAGACTTCACTTTCAAAGGCCACTTCACTTTCGAGTCAGTAATGATTGTTGGGATGCACAAATTGTTCATATTTTTTTGTGGTGGCCAGATTGATTGCAGAAGTGCTTCTCCTGCTATTCTTTGTTTGTAGCACTGTGTAATGGGCTGAACATAACTGAAAGCAAAGTGTAGTGGCCACTTTACTTCAAGGTAATAATAATACTAATAGCTGGGATGCATGTTCAGATGAAAACATTAACTCTGGCACCATCCCTTCTTTTGATGCGGTATGCACAGGTTCACCAGTCGTAATAATGTTACAAAAAAGTAAACAAACAAGTATATTATTAGGAAGTTTACATTCAATTAGGGATCATAGAAAAAAGTAGGGAAACAAGGGAGGTCACCTACACCTGCAAATATACTAGCGAGCATTTAATCCCTAATTCAGTCATGGGTATAGACTAAAGTAGGGATTAAATGTTCACTAGTGTATCTGCAGGTGTAGGCGACCTCCCTTGTTTCTCTACTTTTTTCTATGATCCCTAATCGGAACTTAAGATTCCTAGTTTATGTGGGCGGGTGGTGAACAGGAAACAGGAGATCGGCCTTACATTACATTATAGAACTTTGCGTGGGCAAGATCAAAGGAAAAATTGCACTTTAAATTTCATAAAGTACACTTACTCCAGCAAACAGTGTTTTATTGACCACAAAGAGTGCTTTATTGCGCCGCAAAGAGTGCTTTATTGTGCCACAAAGAGTGCTTTATTGTGCCACAAAGAGTGCTTTATTGTACGAATAAAGCACTCTTTGCAGTGCAATAAAGCACAGTTTCCCACGTGCCTTAGCAAGCTAATAGCCTGCGGTGTTCACGCCAGTACGACTAATCACCCAAGCCGGTGAAGGCTGATAGCCTCGCCATGTTGAGTAATCAATCACCCCAGCCAATATGAGTTCTACCACTGGATTGCTTTTATAGACATACCTAAATGCTTCGATGATGGGTGGGAGAAAGCAACGTTGCTGTTACGCTTGTCAATGTAAACGGATAAGTCCTGGAGATATCATGGAAATACTTCACCATGTGTCACAATAGAATTGATTGTGGTTTTTGACTGTAACCTGCCAAAATACGTGATGAACGTCTACTATGCCAAAATATGGTGAACCATGCGTGAGTTACTTTGTTAAACTAGTTTGTGTGCATTCAGACTGCTAATAGTTCATGCAACGCGTGTTGATTAAGAGTCCTAGTGTATGGTAAAGCTACACGACTAGAAAGTTCCATAAATCATTTAAAGCATTGCCTTGCTTGTGCTATATGAAAAATAAAGCACTCGGCACTTGGCCTCAATGCTAATAAAGTACTCGGCGAACTTTATTAGCATCTCGGCTGCGCGCCTCGTACTTTATTATTTATATAACACTCGCGGCAATGCTTTAACATATACATATATTATATAGTTATACAACGGCCACGAGTGCTCTGCCTGATATAAACGCACGAGCCTGAGGGCCATCAGGCCCGAAGGCAAGTGTGTTTATACAGGCAGAGCACGAGTGCACGTTGTATAACTGTTATGTACCACTCACCTAATAGGTGGGGAGAGTCTCACAAGACAGCTGTAACACTTATAAAGGCCAGGTTTCTAACATCGATTGTGGGTAACCAAGCTGGACGTTGCGATGACGTTCCCCCTGCAGCCACCTGAGATATTGAAAGCTAGTACGCTATGGGTTATATCACTAACCTGCTTTCGCTGTTCGACTCTCATCATGTAGTGCTCAGCATGCCAGCGTGATCACTCAATCGCCATATAGACTAAGCGCCAGACTAATCGCCATAGTGATTCTCTCGAGCGAAAAAAAGCAGCTAAATAGACGGTTTAAGTAAACAAAACCTAACTACAAAACGATACTAGTCTAATTCTTACTATTCACACTGGCTAAACTCGAATCTGGTGGCATGACAAAACTGGTTACCACAATCGAACGTAAAGGTTAGTATTATTTAGAATATATTTGTTTTATTGAGTCATTGTCGAAGTGGACTACAGTTTAATCTGGGCTAAGATGGCACCAGACTAGTAAGGTGTATAAGTACGTTTATATATATGTAGACTAGAGTTGTGGCCACACGTGTTGGCTTTTTCGATCGCCATTGGCTGCTTGTAAACATTATATGTATTGGTGACGTTATGGCCCACAATCGACCTTTACATGTCAAGCTATAAAAGAATTCGAGTGATCTGTGAAGTGTCTTTCCACCTATTAGGTGAGGTGTCGTAGTGGTCTTCGCCACCGGCACTTGTGCTATGCTGCACAAAACCCAGCCAGTGCAATATCTGTATATTGCACTGCGGTCGGTGCATTATAACTTATAATGCACTTGTTGTGGTCTACAAAACCGCAACAAGTGCGTTATAAGTTATAATGCACTCGCTGCGGTCTGCAGCAATGCAATATACAAATTATGGCACTGGCGGTGCCTTTGAACTGCCCACGCAGAGTGGTACATATATATATATATAATGATATTATTTGCTACATACTTTCCATTTTGTTGAAAATTTGAGCATAATCAACAAAATGGAAGTATGTAGCAAATAATGTTTTATATACCGTATATCTGGTAATTTTCAAAGGGTTTTATTTTCGGATATTTCGAAGAGGTCCTTCTCTTCAAAAATAAATTACCACATCCGGTTGTTCTTTGAAAATAAATTCCCACAAGTGCCGAAAGCAGCGATTCAACTTTCAGTAATTCGCTTGTGTAATTTCCTCAAGTTTTAGCTCATGATAACAGGTAAACTGTATCATTACTGTACCAATAACCAGAAAACAGGCGATCCAGAATGGATCACCTGTTTCAGAATGAATTGATGCCGTCTGCTGTAGCCAGCTAGCTATATACGATCGAATGCGATCAAGCCAGTGAATTCACTCCACTCGAAATTCCCTCAATTTTCTCTCCAGTGCACAGGGATGGAAATTATTCCATCAGTAAGTCAGAATTTGGCAAACATTCTTGTACGTATCTTCATAATTTGTGATGGGAATTTCCGTTTATTTGAAATCCATCCGGACTTCAAAATATGCACTTTTCGAAATCAAAATCCTTTGAAATTCAGATTTTGCAGTTTGTGTGAAATTTTCTGCTTTGAAAACAACCTGCTATACGGTATATATTTCACAGTGTATAAAACTTATGACCCTTGTTGTAATAAGATTGAGATACTGTAATGTAAGGCCGATTTCCTGTTTCCTGTCCACTGCCCTCCCACATGGTTTTTTAGCCGAGCTATTATTCCACAAACTAAGTACCACACACATGGCACAGGCAAGTGCGCTGATAAATCTGACTACATATTTTACTTCATCCATGTTAACATGGATTGCCTGCATTGTAGCTACCACATGATGGCTCCCCTATGTTTGCAGCATGGATCGTCCAAGCTTTCCATTGTGACTGGATTGATTGCAGAGGTCCTGCTCTTTATTTGTTAACACTGTGTAATGGGCTGAACAGCGCTGAAAGCATTCACTTTGCTATTCAGTACTTGATAGTTAGGGTGCATGTTCAGATAAAAATAATAAGCCTTTCTTGTAATGCAGTATGTGCGGGTTCACTAGTGATAATAATGTTACAAAGAAGTAAACAAGGAATTTAAGTTTGATTAGGGATCTAAGATAGGGACCCGCCAATTATGCTGGAATAATTATGAGCATAATAGGTGCCTGAAAGCATTGAGTATAATGCTAGCAGAATAGGCGGAATACTTGTGCAATACTACAAATTCTTGCTTCTCAGATCGATATACTCTAATAGAACAGTCAGTAATTCTAAAAGAACAATCAGGTAGCTGACTGTTCTATTAGAGTATGTCAATTTTTCTGTGACATGCAATTTAACAAACAAGGATTTATAGTCCGTGCTTCAGCAAGGGCGGATTTAGGGGGGGTGCTTGGGGGGCTGAAGCACCCCCCCTCCAAAATTTTACAATGAGCAAGCTAGGAAGCTTCTAGAAGCTGTAGTACAGGTGCAGTTGCATTTTAAGCACATATATGGGAAATAAAAAGATGGAAAGAGGAAGGGGAATAGCTAATCTTATCCAAGAATCACTAAGAAGGGTTCTAAATTATACTTTTGGAGTAAGTCTTACCTTAGAAGCTGCTAGAATCAAAATACTCTAATAGAACAGTCAACTACTCTAATAGAACATCCATCATTAAAACTATAATTTTCAAGAAGTTACCAGAGTGTAAGCTGAAATTAAACCTATTCTTCTAGGCCTGTGCACTGCTACCCTCACCACTGTACCAAACATCCTGCCATATACCAATCACTTTAGGTAAAAGATTTATACCTTTAATGTACTAATCATCATTAATATTATTGAAAATCTATTCTGAAAACAACTTTTTCTGTCAAATAGTTGAAGTTTTTCTAGGCTCTGCTACAAACCTGATTCTTGGGTTGAAATGCTTTTCTTACAAGTAAAACAATAGTCTTATATATAATAGTGAATTTCATAGCATTTATAAAGTTCACAAGGTTGCAACATCTGATAGCTGTTTGTTTTCGTTTTCCATACTTGATCAAATCCCATGTTACATTTACCTAAATCTAGCAGCTTCTGGAGTTTGCACTATCAAATCCCTTGAAGCTCAACTTTAAGCTTAAATGATACTGCAGCATTTATGTTGCCATGATCATTGTGAGGGGTTTGTAGTGGTCAAAAATTAGTTGTATTTGTAGACTAGTTTTAAAACAATTATGGTGATGAATGGATCCATCATTTTAAAAGTTAGATTGAAATAGCAACCTGCACCACAGAACAGTGGCTAAATATGAAGTAGATCCAATCCTGTGTTTTAAATATTCTCACATTCTACACTCTTTATTCTCTTTGACAAGCCACTATTATACATTTTCTTAAATTCCAATAACAAGAAACATTGTATAGTTCTGTTTTTTAATTAAAATTACTTCCAACTGAACCCATTCATCTTGTACCCACATTTGGTTAAAAATAGCTTCTAGATTCAATCTTGTGATAGCCATTTTCCAAAAATTCCCAGGGCCCTCTAGCTGGAGAATTCTATACATGCTAAGTGCATGTGCACTTCACACACTGGTGAGTCTACTTGCCCTCTCCACTCACATTTATCCTCTCTACTGTTTGGACAGCTGCAGCTAGTGTAGTTTGAGCCATGAGACTGTAAATTATGCAATACTTCAAAACACTAAATTTGATCATGTGCAGCTGATACCCACTACTAGTTCTTTAAGATGTTAGTCTAAGATTGAATTTTAGCTACTGGCTGTGCCCTTTAGTTACGTATATTGACAAACTGTAGGGGAATAATGGTATCACATAAACAAAGTGACATCATTTTCACTCAAAATCACTCTAAGTTCAATCTCAGTAGGCCACATTTGCTAAATTTTCCTGTGGGGGGGCATTCCCCCAGACCCCCCTAGATAGAGCATGCTCCGCATGCTGAGCGTGCTTCGCACACTAGTTGTATCAACTTTCTTGCCACATTATATAAATGTCCATGTTAGCACCCCCCCTTTTGAAATCCTAGATCCGCCCCTACTTCAGCCACTTATTATTTACCCATAAAGTGCAAATTATTAACAAAACATGAGAACTGAGGCATAAATATTGAGCATAATAAATCAGCACAGCAAAATAGGTAAAATAAAAAGCATAATCGGCAGATCCCTAATCAAAGAAATAAAAACTGTAGTGAAACAAAGGAAATCACCTATACCTGAAGATATACTAGTGGACTGTGGACATTTAATCCCTACTTCAGTCCTTGTACATTTTATTAGCTAGTGCTTTAGAGTAGATGTTAGCAATAACTGATTTAACTAAATGAGTTACACTATGTAGTAGTGTTATGCACACCCTATGGATATGACATTATTCATGTGAGCACATGTATTTCAACAGAAGGCAGTGGTTCTTGTACCTATTCCCAAATATTTGTTTGTTGTTGCATGTAGTAGAAAACGATAATAAGTTATACATGCATTGATTTACTTGTATACTATTGCTATTTTGCTGGTATAAGTATATGTTAAAGCATAGCTGCGAGTGCTATATGAAAAATAAAGTACGAGGCGCACGGCCGATAAAGCACTCGGCTTCGCCTCATGCTTTATTAGCATCTCGGCCGTGCGCCTCTTACTTTATTTTTCATATAACACTCGCGGCTATGCTTTAAATAATTTATGGAATTTTCTACTCGTGTAGCTTCACCATACACTAGAACTCGTAATTAACACGCATTGCACGAACTATTAGCAGCCTGAACACACACAAACCAGTTTAACAAAGTAACTCACGTGTGGTTCACCATAGTTTGGCATGGTAGACGTTCATTGTGTCTTTTGGCAGGTTTTGCTCGCAACCCACAATCGATTCTATTGTGAGTCACATGGTGAAGTATTTCCATGATATCTCCAGGACTTGTCCGTTTACATTAACAAATGTAACAGCAACGTTACCTTCTCCCACCCATCATGCATTAGGTATGTCTATAAAAGCAATCCAGTGGTAGAACTCGTATTGGCTGGGGTGATTGATCACTCAGCGCGGCGAGGCTATCAGCCTTCACCAGCTTGGGTGATTAGTTGTACTGGTGCGAGCCCCGTAGGCTATTAGCCTACACTAAGGCACGTGGGCAACTGTGTTTTATTTCCCACAAAGAGTGCTTTATTCGTTCAATAAAGCACTCTTTGCGGTGCAATAAAGCACTCTTTGTGGTTGATGAAGCAGTTGGCCAGCTGAGAGTGTACTTTATGAAATTTAAAGTACACTTTTTCCTTTGATCTCACCCACGTAAAGTTCTATAAGTTACAGATACAGGTATAATAGGTTGGTTTTCATGTTTATCTTTTGGTAAGTCGTGTATTTTCTGACAAATGCGTTCTTTTGTTGTAGGATGTATTTTTAAACAATTGTGTGATTATTATTATGGATTCCAAATTAATCCACATGAACACGCTGTCACAACATTACACATGCACCACACAATGATTTCCTTACCATGAAAACCTTCCATGCATTATTGAGAGATTACGGTGACAAATTCAACTATGTAAAGTCTCTAGTATGTACCTATTTATTTTTGCCATACTAGATAAACAGTATTTTTAAAACCAGAACTGTATGGCTAGAAGCACACCACCGCCCTCTAGATTCTTGAGTCAGTAGTAACTTAACATGTGCAACTGCAGTATACACCATTTTAAGCATTTTACTATATATATTATTTTCTTGAATAGGCAAGTCAATCAGTTCAGCTGAGACTATCAGACAAGGTGGTGTCAAAATTACAGATTTTGACAGAATTGAAGAAGAGTTTGCTAAAACAACCAATAGAATAAAGCAAGCTTTACAAGATAAGAATGTAAATGTTGTTGCACTGGTTGAGCAACTTTGTGCTATTTCTGCTGTCAGAAGAAAAAAGGTACCTATATTTGATGAAGAAGTGTCTGAGAAAGTGAAATCTATTGATGAGTTGTGGAAAAAACTGAAATGTTACTGGACTATTTTCGATTATGACGTTTTACTATTTGTTGTAAATTTAACCGAGTGTACAGAAGCTCAGCAAATACTTGATGATTTTCTGGCAAAAATTGATCCTTCAGCATTAGAAGATGTGAATCTTGTGCTTTACTGTAACGTATACAATGAAGAAGAGCTATTAAAACCTCTTTTAAGAATAAAAGTCAATGCAGAAAAATGCACAGGTGATATTAAGAAAGAAGTTGAGAAAATAATATCTATATAAGATTTGAGTTAGAAAAGTATTCCCTACGTTTTAAAGGGATTAAAGAGGGATGCTTTGAGTTACTGTATCATGTTTCAGAAGCGATGATGTTGTATTTGTTGCAACTCAAAATTACTGGTAGTATTATAGCTGAACTTGCTGCAAATAATATCATCTCCCTTCAGATCAATGATATGACATTAACAGTATCCAACGTCTCTAAAATGGTAAGTGCTGTATACAATATTTGCTATATAGATATAGTAACATGCATGCTTTAGCACAATGTACAGAGCTTCCAAACAGGGTAAAAATATAGCTAGAAATATATAAACATAATTATTATCTAGACATTGATATTCTTTATCATCCTTTTCTAAAAGATAATTGTTTTATTTGCTACACATCAAAATTGTATGCTAACCTTGCACTTTACTAATACGCTGTATTTCCTGTTACACACTACACCTTGAATAGTAGGTGCACTTGAGTCATGCCACAATTGAGTTTGAAAGTAAGGGCTCAAATATTGTTTTCAAGCATCGGGTACTAATTATGTTTGAATAATCGTCGCCTCAGTGTTTTGAACTAAGGTATTAAACACCGTGCTGCTTACACTTTATTATGGTAATAATTTTTCTTTCACTTTATTAACTTTCTGTAAGCAATTGAAACTCAAGAACACAGTTTCTTTATATTTTTCTTCATCTTATTTTTGCACCACTTAGAAAATTGCTATTACTCACGTGTGCTTTAGTCAATTCACTTCAAATTTGGAGGACACTAAGAGCTTAATGCAGCACATGTTTTGTATACATCAGATAATGAACGAAGGAGTTATGCCTAAAATGTATAAGAAATTTTTTTGTCATGGCCACAGGGGTAAAACCACATGAAGGAATATCTTGAAAATCAGCCTGTACATGGAATAACCATCGTAATGCAAACCTTTTGTAAGAAATCGCACTAGCAATCATGGAGTTATAATAGCAAAAATGCCAACCATGTGTATCAAACTCGTGATCGAGTTTTTGTTAATAAAAAGTATATTAATTGCCAAGTAAACTGTAGTCAATGGAATGAACCGAAAATATTATAGATAGATTAAAGTGGCCTTTCAGTGGTTTACAAGGAAACAGATTAAAACCACTGAGTTATACTACGAAAGCCAACTAGATGCGTAATCAAGATAGTTTAATAATGCAGTTAACTACATAACACTTGTGCACAAGTCTCATGAAGCCTGATGAATTCAAAGAAAGATTTAATAACATGTGCTCATAACAAAATTAATGATCTTTAAACATAGCTTTAGCAAAAAGAGTGAATAATAATAATAGAGCCTTTTTATCATGTACTGTTGGTACAAAGTTGGCGATTGCTAGGCTTGTGCCAATTATGTCGGCATAATTTCAAGCATAATAGGCTAGCAAAAGCATCAAGCATTATGCCTGTATAACAAGATGATTTTTAAGATTTTAAATTAAATGTACAATGCGCTTGCCAAGAATATAGCAAAACACAAACACACTACATCATAATACTGCATTTCATATCAAGAAATTGTGCAATGTTACCATTTTTATTTCTTAGCTGATTATTCACACTTCGTGGAAATATACTCTAATAGACCAGTCACTTACTCTAATACAGCAGTCAGGAAGGGATGATACACTCTAATAATTCAGACAACTCTAGAGCATAATCTTGATTTTGAAAGCATATTTTTTTGCATAATTGGCTGGTTTTTGAGCACTGCGCTTAAAAGCATGATAGGCAATTTTCAAAGCATAATTGGCTCAAGCCTAGTGATTGCACATCAGTCCATTAGCCTACTAGCTACCATGCAACTATTATCACCACTCCTCAGTATAAAATCAACTATTATAAAATAGCTGGTAGTTCATAGCAGTACCATCAACAGTGGGGTGTGCAATATGCATTGTGAATGATGTAATCATACATAGCACGACACCCACATACATAATGCAAACTAGGTAAGATTGTTTAGAATAGTTGCTTCACTGTCTGACATCGTGACAAAAGTAATGCAGTACACACAATTGTAGCTGTTGACTTCTATTGCATTTGCTACGAAGGGATCTAATTAATGATTATTAAGTGACTCATGCATCCCATTACAACCCACCTGGGTATAGGGATCGCACCTAAAATGACATGTGCCACCTAAAGTGCTGCCTTTAAAAATTATCCTTGAGACATTAGGGCTGGGAGATTATATCGATTCTGGGATTAATCGTGATTGTTTCTGAACATCGTGATGTTGATATGTATTATAAATAATCGTGATGTTGTGACATCACATGCAAATATGTTAATTCAAAATGGAGGCACATACATACTTCTGTTGAAGAACTCTATCTGAAAAACAAGTGCACACTCCTGAGACAGTTCATTGTGTGAATAAGTTAAAGGGCTCACCTGTTAAAAACTGTTGAGTTTCTATGGATCATTATGCTGTGTGTATCTGCCTATGGCTTTAATTGTGTTGAACAGTTGTACACAATTTTACTTTGCTTTGTTAAAATAGTAGTCATCTAAAGTTATGCATATATGATGTAAGTTGTGATGGTTATCATAATCGTGATATGTTGCATCCCACAACTGCAGAATTAGCAAAATCTCATAATCACTCAGCTCTAAGAGACACCCTACACTACAAAAATCACCTTTAAGGAATAATACTAGTCCATCTATCTAACATCAATAAACACGAAAACACTTATACAGGTGGTTGGATGTAGATTTTTTTTTTAATTGCTGGAAAATAGCTAAAACTATGAATTTTTGTCTGACTGCAGTTGCAAGGCTGGAAACAAACGAAGATGTAGTGGTGATGCAGTGTAGCAATGCTGCGATGTTGCAGTGTTGCGATGTTGCATTGTTGTGATGTGCAGTGTTGCGCGGTGTTGCGATTTTGTGGTGATGCGGTGTTGCATTCATCACCACTTTGTGCTAACCTTATACTGTTACACAGGTGCACTACCTACATTATTATTAACACTACACAGCCATGGTACTCCTGAAACAGCACCAACAAAGTACTGTACAGATAGCATTCAGGTCATTAACTACTTGTGATTATTCTGTAATAAAACTATTAGTGTCATTTTTGCAATCTGCATCTATGCAACTGTTGAATTGGAATTGTGTTGAGTCATTGCTGAACCATTGCTCACTTCGGTGTATCGCACTTATATATACCCCTCCCCCTCAGTTATTGGAAGTCCTCTGACTTCGGAGTCAGGATGTATATAAATGCAATACACCTCGTAGCCATGGTTTGTATATCACCACACACACACACGCACGTACGCACGCACGCACACACACTCACACACACACACATATATTATAAAGAACTTTGCGTGGGAGGATCAAAGCAAAAAAAATGGTTCTATAAAAGCCATACAGAACACAACTGTTCTATGTTGAGTAGTTATAGAACACTTTGATAGACTACAGTTCTCTATCAGGTAGTTATAGAACTGCCAGGACTGTTTTACAGGCTAATAGCGTGCTTTAAGTGAATGATTACTGAATTCTGGCCAGCACAACCAATCAACCAAGCCAGCCTAGGCTAATAGCCCATGCTGCGCTGGCTGACCAGTCAACCCAAACAATACAAGGAGAGCCACTGGATTTAATTTATAGACATAAAAGATTTCGATGATGGTTGCTTATGGTCAGCAGTGGCGAACATTCTTACTACGTTTTATTTACATAAACAGACAAGTCATAAGAATATCACAGAAATATGTTTACTAAGTACCACAATCAAAAACTGGTCATTAAGAAGATGGACTAGACTCATCAACATCTACCATATGATTAATGCAGGCGCAGCACAGGCGCAACACAGGCACAATGCCTATTCTACTGATGATAAACTACTCCATGAGTATCTAATTGTTCAATGTGTCTTATGCGTACCTCAAGTTGATGGTTCTCTATACCAGTTAAAGCACTGCCAATATAGGCTCGTGCTATACATGCAATATAGCACTCAAAAAAGTGGTCTCAAGACAAAAATAGCACTTGACTTCGCCTCATGCTATGTATATTTGTCTCTTGCCCTTGAGCACTCTCGGCAGTGCTTTAACTCTTAAATGGCTATGAAAGTTCTTAATTTGCTGTAATGATATTGTAATACAAATGTCTCACTATATAGTCAGAATTTTTAAAATTTTATGGTTCTATCTATGCAGGATGAAGTATATGAATGGTCAATGGTTTCAATTTATGGCATAAAGTCAAGTAAGAATTTCATCATCTGGGCCTGCGAAAATAGGGCATGTGGGCACAAACTACACCCCATCACATAACAGGTAATATCTCAGTGCCAGGATGGAATATTTTAATTCTGTGACTAGCCAACTAAATGTCTAATAAGTCCTGAGAATTATATGGGCATATAATGCTGGTGCAAAATGTTATGAGTCATGAATGTTTGAAACAGTGGGAAAATTTTGTGTTCCCACATGCTCTATTTTTGCAGGACTGGTCACAAATGTATTGTTGTTTATTTGTGTTTACAATGGAGTATATCAATGTGTATTTGGTATTAGTATTTTAGTTGGTACATAGGCAGTGGAGATGGGGGGAGGGGGCCATAGCATCCCCTCTCCCCCCACTTTTATGAGACAATGCTTGCAAGAAAAGATCGAGATACTCTAATAGAACAGTCAGTTACTCTAAAAGAACAGTCACGTTTACATTTCCTTTAAAATCTGTAAGTAATTACTTGCAAAAACATTTAAAATACTCTCTCAGAGCTTATAAAATATGAAAATTTTCCTGGGGGCAAGCCCCCAGATTCCCATAGATAACATTCATAATCTGTTGTCCATTGTGTAAATTTCACTGTCAAAGTTGGCCCCCTCACCCTTTGGCCTGCTCCACGGCCCCTGAGTTGGTAGCTAATAGCTATTAGTGCATACGTATGGCTCACCACTATAGTAGACCCCATGAATTATTAACTAACATGCACTTAAACTGCAAGAGTAGCACCACTATCTGAACACTTTTGTGCCAGTTCAATCAGAAAATTAATAATGTGCTCAATAAATGAATTTGATTAAATAAATTCATTTTTATATGTGACCCAGTCTGGGAGAACAGGTCTATTGAGAAATGCCGGTTTTAAGTGTTTAGTGTGTTGTAGCTTGCCAATGGTTGAAGCTATCTGTACCAAAATTTCACACGTTTTACACCAATTCCTTACCTTTCACTGAAAGGAAATTCACAATACAAATTTGTTCCTATTGTATCTAGGTAAAAGCAAATCCCAAAGCCTGCCATATACTAGCTTTAAGGCTTGCAAATATAGATAAAGATGTACCAAAACAACTAAATGCCACATTGAATCAAAGAATGGCCACAATGATGATAGTTCCAATTAGTCTTAACATTAACATCATTGCAGCCATTTCCATTGATTTTGCAATTATATTTACCCTGGCTTTTAAGGAGCTACACCATACTTTTCACGGCTTGGTTGATTTGTTATGGATTACATTTTCTACAAAAGTCATTGACCAGCTTAAATTTTCTCTCATTGTGGCTTTTTGGTTAGCTACTTCCCAATTTTTACAGCCTCTTTTTGTACTAGCTAACGAAATCTTTCCACACTACAACTGTGTAATAGAGTAAGAATTCAAAATAATTTGCACAAATGTCATGATATTTATAATGATAAGTTGCTCAATAATCAGGGCATATTTCAGTATCTTGCAACCTTGATTACTATACAAGCTTGTTATCGTACAGTACAGTAGTACTGTATATTAGGGATCATGGAGATTTGGGTTTTTCTGGCCAAAAATATCACCCAAAAACCAGCTTCAGAATACCATCCTGGCACCTTGGAAATATTGGTTAGGCATAACCAAGCCCAAAAGTGCCTTCAGTATGATCCTAAATGCCTCCATTAGACCGTTATGAAACATTTATTTCAAATGGAATTTTCTACTGACTAACTGCCTGCCTGCCTGATGCCTTTAGCAAGTGTAACTCAATAATGGCTAAGGCTATGGACTTGATTTTTTAACTGTTCAACATCGCTTCGTCTGGAGATGTACCTTTTGGCATACTGCAGTAAATGCGACGCATGCATTATGGACTTACCTTTGTCCTCCTTTGTGTACCATTCTTTTTGCTGACAAGCCCAAGGTGTCAATTCATGGTAGTGCGATGCATGGCTTCTCTATGTTTGTAAATGGGAATTGTCCATAATTTCTGTTGTGACTGGATTGATTGCAGAGGCGCTTCTAACACTGTTCTTTGTTCGTAACACTGTGTAACGGACTGAAAGCGAAGTGTATTGACCACTTTACGTGCAAGGCAGTAATTGATAGATGGGGCATGCGAATCGTCCTTATTATTCATGGTTACTGGATTGATTGTAGAGGCACTTCTCCTACTGCTCTTTGTTTGTAGCACTGTATAACGGGCTGAACATAGCTGAAAGCGAAGTGTAATGGACACTCCACCTTTCAAGTCAGTGATTGATAACCGGGGTGTACGTTCAGACGAAAACTTTATCCCTTCTTTTGATGCGGTATGCGCGGGTTCACCAGTCATAACAATGTTACAAAAAAAGTAAACAAACAAGTATAAGGAAAAATTAGGAATTTTAAATTCGATTAGGGATCATAGAAAAAAGTTAGGAAACAAGGGAAGTCGCCTACACCTGCAGATGTAATTTAATCCCTAAAGCTATAGGGATTAAATGTTCACTTCATTAGTATATCTGCAAGTGTAGGCGACCTCCGTTGTTTCCTAACTTTTTTTCTATGATCCCTACTATCGAATTTAACATTCCTAATTTTTCCTTATACTTGTAAATATATAGCTTGGGCTTAAATTGTGCCTTTTGAGAAGACAACAATTATAGTCTGTGTCACAAATGTAGAAACCCATAGTGTTTGTGGAATAATTGTGACCACAAGGTAGGTACCTTTTTCACAAAATTACAATGCATTTTATGTCACAAACAGTTTGCTAGGCTATTACACTAAAGTCATAGGCACTAGAAGGCGGGTGCCCAATTCTATAGGAATATTGTGCAAGTTATCATGTGAATTCCTGCAAAGTTTCCAGAAAAGATTGGGATACTCTAATAGAGTAGTCACTCCTATGCAGCACTTCAAGCATTAAGTAGCTGCAAAAACCACAAAATTCCTGACACTTAAATATCAAACTTTTCCTGTGGGGTATGCCCTAGAATTAGCATGCTTGGTGTTCTTATACACAGCAGTACTACCTACATAAATTTTGGGAATCTGGCAACACCCTTCTGCCGTCTAAGTAGTGATTTCCACTATTATTCTTCTGCCACTCTGATGGGTTTGCTTTCTGTGCCCACATTTCTGGATCCCTGTAAATCTGAAGGTAATGCCTGATACCATTCTGGTTAAACTGGAACAGCTTTTATAGACTCATCAAGACAGCAGAAGTTTGCTAGATATTTTCTGGGACTGTAACAAGTGCTCTCAGTTGATAGAGAGCCTCCACTTGCCTCAAACTGAGCCTGGCAGTTTCTCCCTTCCATTTCTTGCTCATATAGGTTGCACACCTATAGGTTGCATATCCACCTCACCTCACTTGCTAACCCTACTATACCACCTGTAGTTTAAATACCAGATTGATAAACAATTTCATTAATTTCAGGTCATACGGATAGTTCCACTTGTGGTGAAAATTTGGTGGCTACAACTTTAGTCATTGACAAGCTGTGATCAATTGAATACTTCAAACCATTACTTCTATGTATTGTATGTATCATAATGTAAATTGAGCCACAACATTGTACATGATAAACTGGTTACTTCTGGACTTGCTCTCATAAAACTGAAGTGTATTGATATTATATGTTTGTCTGTTTCATAAAGGCATTACATAATATTTTATAGGAAGTAAAATGTCTCAGGATGAATCTAATGAAGTAAGTTACACTGAAGAAGCAACTAATACACACCTTGATAAAAAGTGCTCAGTCATTTCACAAAATGTGACCAAGAAAATCACTTGGACAATCATATTGATGATTATCTTTTTACTATTACTCTTACTCATGATCAATAGCACATCATTACTAAAAGTCATCTATCCTACAACTTTGGACTACATCAAAATTGACCACACAAATCGTATTAGTAGAGACTACTTCTCTTTTGAGTACTTAGCAAGCGCATGGACGCTATCTAGCGATATAGTAGCCCCAGTCATTCTGAGATTCTCCAACTTCAGTGAAGAAATCATCAAAAATGAATTATGGGATATTGTTCCATTCTTTGCTTTTAAGCAAGGATATCTGATGGGACTGAAAATTGATATTCATGATGATGATTTGTGTGTTCTCTTTTATCTTATGAAAGGTCCATATGATGATGAACTACACTGGCCATTGAATGGAACATTTATAATAGAACTGTTAAACCAGCGTGGAGACTATGGTCATCACAAAAAAGCGTTCTTATTAAATGATGAAATTTGTACTGATTGCACTAGCAGACCAGGACGCAATGGAATGTCTGCATATGGAATAAATTTAATTTCTCTAAAAGCACTAATTGAAAACACTCAATTCTATGAAAATGATAACATGTTATTAAGAATTTCCTATACATCTTGTTATTGGTGTGTGTACCTTGAAGATGCAACAATGGCACTAGTAGGATGTGTAGTTGTGTCTGTTTTGGATTGCTTATGTAGCTTGGTATTTCTAGCATTTGTTGTGCTTTGGAAAGATGCACAACAAACTTTAACTGATTTTTACTTGGCTTTAATCAACTTAGTTTATCAGCATCATGTGATAAAAAATGCATTTAAGTCTTTCCTATGTTTGATATTACTGACAATTATGAAAACAATGGTAGATATTATTTTGGAACAATATTTTGGAGTCTTTACCTATTATCATACTGGGTTTATAATTTGGTGCTTCGTTGAGAGAATTGCTAAAGTTTATTTATATTTAAGTATAGCAAATGTATATAGCAGACAATGCATTATTGTAAGACCATTTTGGCTGTTATTAGCTTTTATACAAACACATGGCCCTATGGCAACTGCCATAATGGTTTTAACTGTTACAATTACTAACATTTTTGCTGTAATTGCTTATGATATGCTTTAGTTGTATATAGTTATAGTGTTTTATTATATATGTATGTCATTTAATAGTTTTATACTTATTGCAATGTCACAATGTATTTAATTTAGAAATTTAAAGGTAATTCATTCGATCCTCCTTTACAACTTGGGTGCTTATATGCCATTTCATACAATGATAACTACACCATAAGCAAATCCGTATGAACCATGACCTCCAGTGAATGGATATGTCCATTGTGCATATAGCTGCATTGGCCAGTCTACTATTCAGCTACATGCATGATTGTATTATATAGTATCAATGTGCAATAACAGTCAGCTGTAGACACTGTTCTAATCACAAAAAAAAAGTTGCATGCTATTTTATTTACCTTTTGCTATGGTGATATTCTTTCACATTCAAAGTGACAATTATGCTTAAGCCAGAGACAATTATAATTTTTTTCAAATCCCAGTGAAAATGTCAGGCAACCTAAAGTATTACCTGACATTGATATGTTACTGTTTTACACAATTTGTTGGAAATCCGTATGATACATGGATAGAATATAGAGTGACTCAACCTATAATAATACATTCAATCATTGTTGTCTAATTGATTGACAATATAATACTCTCTAACTTCCTTCTATTTTGATCTGACATTTTGTCAGGCAGGTTCCAGTATGGTCGGCCATGCATGCATGATATTTGCCTGACAAATGGCCTATGTCAGGCAGTAATAATTGACTCTGGCTTAAGCCTTTAACTATTATCTTATATCTTCTGCATGCATTTCAAAAGCCGTTTCACATATTTTTATACATCATGCAGATCAAAATTGATTACAAATCTCAAAAGGCTAACTAAACTTTTACATTCAAATTAATAGCTATAAACAAGCATTTTATTTATTATCATTATACTGAGTAGGACTCAATCAAAGAATATAACACAGAGACGATAAAAGGAAAAGAAATTAGCTATAATTCAGTAATGCATTCTTGAAACAATTTATAGATGGCTGCATGATTGACTGTATCTTATTCTTCCACAATTTACTTGTGAATGACGTATATAGGACAATAGATAAACGTTGATTGGAAATCTAATATGAATTGTTGAGAGTGAACTCTATATACCCTACTACTGCTGGTCTGAAAGGTAGGACTAGCTGTTTTTAAGCCACTGCATGGTTTAACATGATATCACAAAAGATGAACTCAGGAAAAAAATTACAAATTACACATCCCTCTCCAATATATATTCATAATATATTCATTCTATCTTTTTCAAGGAAATGATGAGGTGAACCACACATGGTTTATTTTGAATATAGTATAGATAGGAAATTAATTTTGCAGCAAAATGTTTAAAGTCTATTAATCATGATTGCCGACTATTTAAACTTTGGCATGTACATAGCTGTAGCCATTCAATCATTAACGTGACCAGATTTTGGAAAATTATTTGACAGCTCAAATCTTAATACCACTTCAAACTTCAGCTTTACGGTAATTAGAATTTGTTAGTCAGTATAGCTACAATAAAATTACTTATTCTGTGAATATTCTAACATATGTACGAGTATGAATAGTAACACAGAAAATTGTAAAATTCTAATTGTTTCGTGCATGACATTTCGGTCGTTTTGAAAATCTGGTCACGAGTAAGTAAATAGTAAATTGTAATGTGATCATACATGGTTGTACTAAGTGTACAAATTGCTTGGTATACAAATATAAACACTTCATGATCACGATTACATAATGTGCTGGCAAATGTATTCTTTTTTGTAGATTTTTAATAGACTTTTAAGTTGGCAATAGTTTTGTGTAACTATTGGTGCTCAAGTTGGTTGGCTATCTATTTTAACAAGTGTAGCTAAAAGGAAATTTTGAAATTTGAATTGGGATGATAGAAATAAAACAGGTATGTTACAAGGCCAATTTTGGAAATTATTGGACAGCCTAAAAATTGCCAATTTTGGCTACTTCTTGCAAACAAAAGTTACCACTTCTGGCAACTTTACAAAGCAGTGTAATGCAAAGCTATAGGACTGCTAAGAATTTGCCAGTTTTGGTAACTAAGTTTCTATCTAACTTTGGCAACTTTTGGAAACCATCAAAAAGTTGCCAAGCCTGAAACTGCTGATGGTTTCCAAATTTGGCAGTTTAAGGTGGTGCTCAAAACTACCAATTCTGGCAATAAATGTACTCTTCTTTATGAAGACAAATGAATAAATCAATTGTGGGATCTAGTTTGCAAAAATGGCAAAATTTGATGCCCATTATTGGACTGTTCATGCATACTAAAATTACCACTTCTGGCAATTTCTTGCAAATAAACCCACTTTAGGCTACTTTTGGAAGCAAGCCAAAAGTTGCCCCAAAACTGAAAACTATAGTCCAAATTTGGTAGCTTGGACATCCACAAACTGTGCTTGTACCTATCCATTTTGCATTCCAGCAATACAACTCAATTTTGACTTAATTGGCAACTGGATTAGCAGATTTTGTGATCTAGTTCACCAAAAAGATGGTGAAAGGTTTGACACAATATTGCCAAATTTGGCAGCAAAATATACCTAACAAAAATTTAGAATACCCTATTCTGCATTATAATTATTGTAGTTTATGCCTGCTGGCTCAATGTATATCTAAACCGTACGATATATATGGTGATTACTGCTGCAATGCACTGTTCTACAATTTACGTATCTTTAAGATTCAACAGAAATATTATTTACAACTACAGTTGATGTACATTTTCCAAATAGAATTATAATTAATGTTGTCCATATCTAATGCATTTTTTAATGGTCCTCTTACATTTACGTTTGGCCAACGGTGTGAAAGCCTCTTGAGGAACCTCTTCTTGGGGATCATCAATCTTATATCGGGGATCACCATTCTTGTCTTGTGGATTACCTTGAACAAATTCATCATCTGATGATAAAGGAGATATAGTAGGCTCTCTTTGTCCAAGTTTCTCCCACTCTAGATCTTCATCTGCAGCTTCCTCTTCTGAATCATCACCTTCAGCATCATTGCTTTAATTGCATGTTATTATGCTTCTGTTCAGACACAGAAACTCCTTCACTTTCAAACTTGTTATAAATTGCTTTTAGCACTTTCCTTAGACATTCAGACCATTTACCTATATATATATATATATATATAATAATGCAACTAGAGTAAAATGATTAAAAATAATTGATGCTGACCTTTGTGCTGTGTCGGAGTTTCTCTAGGATGATTGAAAGGCACATTTCTCGGCCACCACTCAGGCTATTCTCCTTTCCAATCTATGCCAAGGTCTTTTCCAATTCCAACAAGAATCAAACAAAGTGTCCTCCCATTCATTTCATCAATCAGCTGAGGTAAAGCAGGCAGAATCAATTTAGGAGGTAACATATCCTCTTGTGGCTGGTGTTGCAGCACTTCAAGAAACTCTTGCTGGCTGTTTTTTACAATACTAGCCATCCGCTTATCTCCAACAACATAAAGGCCTCCAGTCCAAGGTGTGGCATAAACAAATAAGCTTGGTACTCCATATTTCTCAAGGTCTCCAATTTTCTTAGTAATAACATCAACTCTCCTTTTGGAGTCTCTTGAATTCATCTTGTTTTTGGAAGCCATTTTCTTAGCAGAAGTTATCAAGCAACATGCAAGTACTCAAAGGTGTTGACTTTTTATATTCCTCAAACAGCTGATCCTTGCAAAACAGCGAGTTTAAACAGGTTTAACTGGTTCTGGGTAAAATCTAAAGTCCTTTGATGTTATAAAATCTCTCAGCTGAGGAATTTCAAAGCAAAGTATCAGATGACTATATACTTTGAAGTTTATGTGATCTAATCAACACCACTAGGCAGCACATCTTTATCAAGGCCCGAGGAGACGGTCCGGTTGGTCAGGCCTGAGCCGGACCAATAATCTGGAGTTGAACCTACTAGCCAACCTACATTACTCTCATGCAATCTTTGGACGATCACATCTACATGTAGCTCATAGGCGGCGGAAAGGGGGGGGGGGCTAGGGGGCTAAAGCCCCCCTTCGGTCTGCTGAGGGGGGGCTTAGCCCCCCAGTGGCGTAGCCAAGGGTGGGCATGGGCGGGCATTTGCCCAACCATCACAGTTTCTTGCCCAACCATCACAAACTTTTGCCCTACCATCACAGGTAGCTTAAGATTCATGCGAGGATTCACAGCAGCACACAAAACAACCCAAACGTATACCTCATTTGTTGAATCATGACTTCAAAGAAGAGATCGAGATAGATGGTTTATCACGTGATCCATTACTCGGAAAATCCCTTACAGTCTATTTCAGGTTGGTTGTCCACGTAAGCCAAATGCAAAAATATCACGTGAATAGAAATAACCAATGAAATTTCACGCCAGGCGGACGGCGCTAGTTTAAACTGAAGGCTACTGATCTCATTGGCTACTTTCAAGCACGTGACTTTTAACACTTCGTTTCTCTAGTCAACCAACCGGAAATAGACTGTATGAAGTTCCTATAATTACAGTTCATGTAGCCGCACGTGCCACGCTCCTTGGCGGTTTAAATTCGAAATTTAAAATGGAGTCGAACTGTATATCTAATTCACAGTGAGTGATAATCGTCAGTAGGATTCAGTGTGGATGGTGCTGGCAGCAAAAGATTTCGTTTCAGTGGACTTGTCACTAAGCTGGTTTTTAATGGTAACACACTGGTGTTTAATGGTAACACATCAGACTGGGGCACTGTTACAATTGGTGTGCCCCAAGGATCTGTTTTAGGTCCATTGCTTTTTGCTTTATACATCAATGATTTGCCATCTGTCGTTGATTACTCTACTATGGACCTGTACGCTGATGATGCTGAGTTACATTATAGCCATTCAGACTTGGGTGTTGTGGAAGCACAAGTTCAATCTGATTTGGACAAGGTAGCTCAGTGGATCAGTAGTTCTCATTTATGTCTTAATGTTGTGAAGTCAACTGCCATGCTCATTGGAAGTCGGCAAAGAATTTCGGGCAAAAGTTTTAATGTCTCAATTGGGGGTATGGCTTTAAGCCAAGTTGACTCTGTTCGATATTTGGGTGTTATAATTGATCCCACATTATCGTGGTCCTTACATATCACTAATATAGCCTCTGGAGCTAGATCAAGACTCTCATCAATCTTTCGGTATGGAACTTTGACACCTGCAGTGCTATGTTTGCTTTATTCAGCTTTTGTCCTACCATTGTTTGATTACTGTGATGTTGTGTGGTGCCCCACCACCGCTAAGTTTACTGCACTGATTGAAAGAACTCACTCTAAGTTTATGAAAAAATTGCCAGCATTGTACCAGAGCAAGTTTTCCTTTACTTTGGTGGAACGTCGTAAGTTTCATACAGCTATACAGATCTTTAAATCTATTCACCAGAAGCTACCTTCGTATCTCCACAATATATTTCACTATTCTAGAGATATCACAGGTCATATTGGTCGAAACATTAATAGACTCTTTGTTCCTAGAGTAAACAACAATTATGGGAAAAGAAGTTTTTATTACAGGGGAGC
This sequence comes from Dysidea avara, assembly GCF_963678975.1. Taxonomy (NCBI): domain Eukaryota; kingdom Metazoa; phylum Porifera; class Demospongiae; order Dictyoceratida; family Dysideidae; genus Dysidea; species Dysidea avara. The sequence continues at coordinate 6,378,582 of NC_089283.1, read as the reverse complement.
TATGATATGGAACAGTTTACCATCAACTGTTACTGAAGCAACCAACTTATCTAAATTTGTACGGTTATATCATGATAAATTTAGTTGATTGTATCTGTGTAGTTTTGTGTACTGTTCTTTGTATACCCTTTTGTGTTGTATGTTTATGTATATATGTATTTGTGTATGTATGTATGTATGCTTGTTTCGCAGGGCTCCACTGAAAATCAGTGTTTTTCACTGAGTGGAATCCCTGTTTAAATATTACAATTACAATTACAATTACAAGCTAGGGTCCGCAATCCGAAAAATCAACTTTTACAAATTGATCCCCCTACCATTGTGGGATGTTCATTGTGGTATCCCATTGCTAGATCCACCATGAAACCGGAGGCACGATTGTTGTCTTCACAGAAATATCGATTTTAGTATTTCGTGAGATGCAAAAATTATTTTTTAAATTTCGTGCTCCACAGAAAGAACAAGATAGAACTTGCTGCTTAGCTAGATATTATCTAGAGTTAATGTAGTTAAAAAGTACGCACAGTAATAAGCAAATGATTCACTAGTCTGGCGGCGCCCGCCTCTTCGCATTGAGTAAGGGTCTGGTATGCTTAGTATCACCGAGTTGTTCTGGAGGAATTTAATTTGAATGTAATGACGTAACGAAAATGGCCTTAACGGAAGTGCCTCACCCAAAACTGTGGCAGAGATATTGAACTTTCTTCGCCTTTACACAGGCGAAAGTGGATTGGTCTACTTTTATAAAAGACACATGTCTCCCTACCTAGGAAATCAGAGCGTAACATGGTTTTTTCGCGTATCAAACAAGGCGAAAAGCCCTTCCCGATATAACACTTTCTTCTCTTTGTTCTTTATTAGCTAACTCCTTTTGTTTCTTCAGTACTGTTAGGGCATTTGATTCCTTCTTTTGACGTAACATACACAAAAATGCGCTGATTAAACGTGGAGCGTTCTGATTGGTTGCACCAGTTTTTGGTAATCCGGTACAACTCCACTATACTAAGCATACCAGACCCTTACTCTATGCGAAGGGGCGGGCGCCGCCAGACTAATGATTCACTGGGTTACCGGCACAGGGTTGCTTTTTCTCTAAAAGCAGAAAACGAAACACAAATTTTCGAATTCAAACTGCCATACCAGCCAAGACAAGAAAAGCCAACTCTTCCTCATAGTGATGTGATAAGGTCGGATGCATAGTCTGTCTATGCTGTTAGTCTGGAAAGGATCTGAGACTTCTCACCATCTGGGTGAAGAACGTCAAAATTTTCGTGCGTCATTTCAAGGGATTCTCTCAATGGTACCAAAGTGCTTTCCAGTACTTCTGATGCTACACTGGTCACTTAATTTTATTTAAAATGATGATAAATGATGGATCAAAACGTTTGGTAGTAGTAATAGTTGGTGTTTCTGTGATTTCGTATGATGCAGTATACCAGAATCTCACCAGGAGCTCCACCCAGCTCGAAACAAAAATGAAAGATTTTGTGCTTTTTTCGGTTTGTTTTTGGATGTTTTGCAGCATAATGGTGATGTAGGCTGATCTAGTGAAGATTTGAAGCTGCTGTGGAGCGTGAGAGGTGAAGTCAAATTTGGACGATTTTGCTGCCTCCCTTGATGTGTAGCTTAGAGCGAGGCGTGGAAGCCGTGGATGAAATAATAATTGACAACCGCTGCTACCAAACGTTCAGGGACATCTTTTGCCATAGTTTTAGTTTATAATTGATGACTGTTGTGGCTGCAGAAGCGCTGGAAATGGCTAGAAAGCGTGACACAATTATTTGATGCTGCAGAAAATTTTGACGCTCGTCACCCAGATGGTGAGAAGTCTCAGATCTTTTCCAAACTAACAGCATAGACAGACTATGCACCCAACCGTATCGAAACACTATGAGGAAGAGTTGGCTTCTCTTGCCCTGGGTGGTAGGGCAGTTTGAATTCGAAACTTCGTATTTCTTTGTCTGTTTTTTCAAAGAAAGCAACCCTGTGCCGGGCACCCAGCAAATCATTTACTTATTTCTATACGTACTTTTCAACTACAACAACTCTGGATACGATTTGGCTAAGTAGCAAGTTTCATCTGGTCCTTTGTGTGGAGCACGAAATTAAAAAAATAAATTTTGCATCTTGCGAGATACTGAAAACAACATTTCTGTGAAGACAACAATCGTGCCTCCGGTTTCATGGTGGATCAAGCAATGGGATACTACAATGAACATCTCACAATGGTAGGGAAATTGATTTGTAGAAGTTGATTTTTAGGATTGCGGACCCTAACTAAGCGTATTTTTTGATAAGGAAAGTACCGTATAGCCTAACTTACTGCTGATGAAAGAAATGCTTTACAATTTTGTTTCTGGTTAAGTCATGTATGTTTTTAATGTAAACTTTTTATTTCACTGTACTGTAATTGTCTTTGTAAGGTATCCTTAGTTCTTTGGTTTTGTATTTTATCGTTTTTGTAGGTGGTACCAATGGCGGATCCAGGATGGGGCATTTGGGGCAAATGCCCCCCCCCCCCCCCCCCCAAATTCCTCACCTTGTGGAGGAGCCAGTCATACTTCTGATTAAAATAGCTACTAAACTTTATCGGGCCAAGAAACTCATGAAAATATGCACATTTTACTAGCATTTATTACAAATTCATCTGAAACCAAAGCAAACCAAAGTCAAACTAGCTGTCACCCGGCACCTTCGTACGTACTAAGCACCTCTAAAAATAATTATCGTGTTGCATTTGTTTAAGAAATTCAGAGCCTTTTAAACAGCTTTTAAGACTTCACAACCATCTGAAAAGGCAAAAATCAACAGTAAGATACTACTAAGAGGTGATTATTTGTTGCTTCAATAATGCAGCACTGAACTAGAGAATCTGGCTCTCCAACCATTTACAAATTAGTCTGTTTGTGCCCCTCCCTTTGCCAACTCCTGGATCCGCCCCTGGGTACTCATATAGGCATATTTGCCTTTTGTATTCACCTTACCTTTTGGTTAAACAAATAAAAATTAATTTAATTAATTAATGGGAAAACGTACTCTTCTAGATAACAATAATGGCATATGCAAATGGAGCTGGAAATAGAGGAAAGGTCACGTCATTATAAAGTGTCACGTGCACAATTTGTACTGATTAACCGAGTTGTGGTTTACACCAGATCCTTTACAATAAGTCTGGGACGAAGCTTTCTTGGCATGCCGATATTTGTGATAAGATTCAATATAGTTCATAAATTAGCGCCCCCGGTCTTCATTTGGGGCCATGTGGCGTTTACTTGAAAAAGCATTACATATTACTGGTGGTTGGTTTGTAAGCTATACTGCCAGTTGATTGTAGTAAATATGTGATAAACTGTTTACATTGTTGGTTCTTGTAGATCTAGGTTCAGCAGTTTGATGTCACGTGATGCTCGACTACGACGATTGGTGGATTCCTGCCCTACAAGTTTAATAGAATAGCATATAGTTAGTAAATGTTTGCATGCATGCAAGCAGCATTTGTTTACACTATAGCATAGGTAGGTGTAGGCCATGCGTGCATACACTTTTCGTTTTTCTTTGATAATCGATTGAAACAGTTTATTTTAATGTGATTGTTTAATTCTGTACTTGTATTGTGCATGTTGTTCTGTTTTTGTAATTGTATTTTTGTAACAGTAAAGATTGTCACAGTATGTAAGGGTATCACCATGTACAGGCACATGCCTTTTGTGTATCCCTTTAAACAATTTGATAATAATAAATAATAATAATAATAATGCCGTCTCACATAAAAGTGAGCGTGTTTCTCGTGTGTGTAGTTAACTAAGTTGATGTTATGCCCAACCATCAAATATTGGCTGGCTACGCCCCTGTAGCCCCCCCTCAGAATGATATCACACCGAAATTATCTTTCTTGAAGACCGTGATAAAGATCGAGATACTCTAATAGAGCAGTCACTCTAATAAAGTAGTCAGTGTGTAGCGAGCTATGTAAGGATTTTTATGTAGTTTATCAGCTAGAAATGGTAGCTGGTGAGGTGGAAAACTCTTGTCAGTTGGTTGTGACCTTTTTTTTTTTTTTTTGGTCTCACCTTACCAGACTATAGAAATAAGTCTGGGTCAGCCCAGCCCCCCCTCATATCAACTACTTGCTCCGCCGCTGGTATATAGTAGCAATTTCAACATTATAGTCAAAGGCCTGACCAACTCAATTTTCCCTCCTCCGACCCTGTTTATTTGTTGGACTTGATCATTATTTGAAGAGCCATGAAGATAGGTAGAAGCTATAAGGTGAAGAAAATTTCAGGAGCCAGATCTTTACAAAACCCAAAGCCTCAGTCATCTAAATCAATTCATCAAGAAAAGGTATGCATATTAGAACACTTCTATGGCATGTAGCTACTGGATTGATTTTAATTTTGACAGGTTTGTGTACTACCTAAGGAAATAGTATACTATCAAGCTGTACTGAAATCAGAGAGATTTGTACCACGTACTAAACAAACAGTGGTATGCCATTGCAGATTGTTCTCAAAATGGACAGCTTATGTCAGAGTACTGTTTGATAAAGAAGTTGAATTTCCATTCCAGTCAATGTATATCAAGTACCTCATGCTTACTTACCTGTTCCTGCCAAGAATCACAAGTACAATGTGATAGATTAAAATCCATCTCTTCGACAATTATGGAGAACTACAGCACATTTCACTCAAGAGAAGAGTCACAGTATTGTATACATCGTTCAACCATCTGTAAGTTTCAGAGCGATCAGAGAGTTGCAGTGTATTTATCTCAAGCTAATGATGAGGAAAGTGATGTAAAAGATGCTCAGCAAGTAATTGTATTAAGCATTAGCCCACTTTGTGTTGCCATTATATCAGGTACAATTTATAAGTGTATATATAGGTACTGGTGTTAATTGTTTATGCGCATTACTTTTGTATAGAAGATGAACAGAGTGCAGGCCTAATAATGAGGCACAAAAGAAATAATTCGATGTACAGGTGTACTGCATGTACTGATCTGCAGTGTGATCATATAAAGGTATAAGATAGACAATGTAATGATATTATGTAGGTATTCGGGAGCTACATATGCACCTTACTGTAACATGTACTGTGTACAATGTGTATAACAAATAAATGATAGATAATGAATGATGACTGGTCTAACAAATGTATCATATTTACATGTTATACATACCACACATTTTGGTATTAATATATGCTTCCAGCTGTCCACTTTAACCTTACTTACGTAATAATATTACTATACGTTATTAAATGTACTGACATGCAGATGTTCCAAGAATGGTGTGAAAGATCTGAGTTCATGCCTGATGAAGACACTGATGATGCCAAGATTGATAAAGCACCCAATGCAGTATCATGGATCAAATTACCTTATCCACTATCAAAAGCACTACAGAACCGTGTGGCTGAACATGAGGAAGGACAGTGGACATTCCCGCTGCACTTAATTCCACCATTTAAGCCAGGTAAAATTAATTGCCTATACTCGAATAAAATAATCAGTAGTCACAGTAGTAGTAAGGCTTTAAATTGCTTGTTATTTTAGGTGAACATTGTGAACATGGAAATCCATGGAACAATGGTGATCCAATCCAAAACAATTGGGTTGCTGGTACAAGTGTTATCATAGGCGGATCTAAGGGGGGGCCAAGGGGTGCTGTGCCCCCCCTAGCCCTTCTCTTGCCCCCCTTGGACTTTGTACTATATTGATACCTGAAACTGGAATCATGCATTCATACTGTATTCAGAAGTATAGAAAGCCAATGGGCAAATAGAAGACAACAGTTATACATGTGCTTTACAGTATACTGTATACATTGTAAAGAAAGTGAGGCAAACAAGTTAAAATTTTTGTGCCAAGATTGAGATACTCTAATAGAGCAGTCACTACTCTAATAGAACAGTCACATTTCTAATGTCATTATAACAATGCTATACACCTTTATATTACACTTTACAATCAAACAGGTTTTATCTCATATATGCATTGCAAGCATACACTTTTTTAGCTACATGCTATCAAAAATGCTTCCAAATTCAAAGTTTTCTCTAACTACAGTCTTAAAACTGTATGTCTACCATTCATCCAGCTATACTGAATAAAATTATGCAATTGAATAATAACTTGTGTACTAGAATTCCTCTTAGTGGAGTAAACACTGTTGTACACTAAAACTTTTTGCCCCTCCTTGGCCCCCCCTGACAGTGCCTCCTAGATCCGCCTATGAGTGTTATGATTTATAAACAGAACTTTGCTTTACATGACAAGGCAAGAAAAGTGTACTACAGGCCAACTGTTGGAGATTGTTCATGCCGATACAATTTTGATGGACAAGATTATTTACTTTTTAATTTGGACAACAAAAGGTTTTTTTACTATGGATTGCTGTTCAATTATTTGCACCTCATGATTGAAGGGAGAAACCCATTGATAGCTTACCAAAGGTATGCAATGCATGCATGTATCCCTTAGTATAATTTCTACTTTGGAAATTTAGCTATCTCTTTTTGTTTACACCATATATACATTTTATATTGATGTGTGGATTATCATAGGATGCTTTTATGTGTAATTGTATTAATGCCTCATAATAAAAGTTAAAGTCACACATAATTTCCAAAAATATATAGTGTCATTAATTTACAGTTGCTATACATTACCTTTTTAGAAGTCTTCATAGAACATACACATGCTTTGGAGAGAGCACGACACCTTCGATACATTTTTTAAGAAGAGCATGGTATGCATTTAGTCGACTTTTAGCCATACCAATTGATGATTCTTTTGCTTGTGAAAGTTGTGGACCCTGTCCAGAAATAATAGTATGTGATGGAACTATGATAGGCATGCGTAAAGATCTTATGATGCCCATGAATGATTTGGATGAGAGTAAATTAGTTCCTGTCAAGGGAAGTTTACATTCTGATAGAGTTTTGATCAAGACTGCACGAGCTCGATATTTGTTGTTGCAGTATTCTTGCTTTAAAAGAGATAGAAAGCCGGTTGCTTGTCCTCAAAAGCTTACTGACAAAGAATTTAAGCAGCTCACTGAAATACTACATTCTGATGGTTTTGTGGCACTAGAAAAACTGTTGCTGAAAATAGAAGATCAACACCAAGAAAGATTAGCACCTGTGCCATACAGAAAGTTTCTCTCAGAAATTGCGAGAAATTCGCCAGCCTGTGGAATGGTACAGATTGCAGGATGCAAACAAGCATGTGATGTACTGAAAAGAATTGCTAACAGATCAATAGATGTGTTTTTACCAGAAAATGCCTGCCACTGGAGTTTACTTTCAGAAAACGCACCTGTTATTTCATCTTTCCTGTTGCTGTGCCAAAAGCATTGTTCTTCTGGGATTCCTCAGGAGGTTTTTGATTTACTGAGTCATATTTTGGTGACTATACAAGCTCCATTCAAGATCTCTGAACCAGACAAGTGCCATTATCCTGAGCCAAGCGAGGCAAATAAGTTTAGTTACTTTCCCAGCTTACCACAATTACATGGAAATGCTGTGTACCAGATTGACAAATCCAGGTTATCAACTGCCAATGATGTTTGTAATAAAAGAAGCTCTAAGCACCCTGCGCTTACACCAGGGATATTTACCATATATTGCCCCCATGCAATATGCTATGGTTTTGAAGTCCTGAAAGAATGTGAATCCCCACGACATCCATTTCAGATTTTTAAGACTCGTTTTCCAAAACCTCCTAAGATCGTAGTATATGACAATGCATGTGGTCTTCATCAATATTGTCTAAATAGAGAACCAATTTTCTTTCAAAAGACTTCTTTTTTTTGTGGACCGATTTCATTGGAGAGGGCATATAGGCTGCCCATCTGACTACTGTTTAGATGAATACAGCACGCTGGATACAAAGAGCTTAAATTCACAAGTGAATGAGCAGGCAAATGCTGGTATGCAGCGAATCAAGGGACAACTTGCATACATGAGCCATTCCAACTTCTTTTTTCATTTGAAACTATTTCTTGCAATCAAAAACAGAGACCACAAGTTGAAACTTTGTGTGAGATAAAGTTCCGCCTACACCTAAATGCCTGTTTTACATAATAATGTTGGATTCTGCAATATCTGCATATCATTTGATTAATAAGTAAGTACATGTCATAGCGATTGACTATAGTGTGAATTTATTAATGTTCATGCCTTTTATGGTTATCTGATTATCACCATTACGATTATCATTATCGTAGAGTTGACAATAGGGACCCGCCGATTATGCTGGCATAATTATGAGCATAATAGGTACCTGAAAGCATTGAGCATAATGCTAGCATAATAGGTAGAATATTTTGTAACAGTATGAATTCTTGCTTATAAAAATTGCTATCACAGAAAGATCGATATACTCTAATAGAACAGTCAGTAACTCTAATAGAGCAATCACATAGCTGACTGTTCTATTAGAGTATCTTTTCTGTGATATGCATTTTGACAAGTAAGTTTGTGCTTCAGCCACTTATTATTTATCCATAAACTGGAAATTATTAGCAGAGCATGAGAACTGAGGCATAAATAATTGGGCATAATTTGAGCATAATAGGTAAGTATTGAGCATAAATTTAAGCATAATAAGTAAATTTTTGAGCAGTGCAGCATAGCATAATAGGTAAAATTATGAGCATAATCGGCGGGTCCCTAGTTGACAACCATGCCACGCCACAGAAAAAAAACAGGTGTAGCACACTGATGCTCCACAGAGAGCTGGTATTACAGAATAGCAGATGCATTTGCTGTATAGCAAATTTGGTTGATAAATTACAATGTGTAAGTATGTATAAAAGATAGAGCTATGTTGGATTAATATAATGGAGGCTACAAAAATCGTGAATGTTGCAAATTTATAATCATCATAGCATTTCGAACCTGAGTGAAGATGCCGATGAAAGTGCAATCTGCATGGACATACATAAAATTAGCACCTTGATTTGTAGCTATATAGCATGATTTGTAGCAAGATATTCTTATGACTTTGTCCATTTTATCGCATTTTGGTCAATTCACATTCAAATCATAAGTTTGCTACATAGCTATATTCCTACTGCTGCTTTTTAAAGTGAATGTATAGCTAGCTACCTGGCATCCACTGATAATATTGCTAGTAATCATATTTAAATACTTTCAGGCATCATTATAACAGTTCCTCTAAAGTAAGCATAGTTAAGTTAGCAGCTTTGTGAACTTTAACACTGTAATGCTCACTTTCATGCTTAATACCGGTAAACTGTAAGTGTCAAAGTTTCCACAACTGGCAACTTTTAGACTGTTGTTATAATTGCCAACAACAGCAGCTACTGCACACGCTTTTATAAAATTGCCATTTTTGGTAATTCTAAGAATTAGTCACACAAAATTACCAATTGTGGATAACCGAATCCCACAATCAAATTCTCTATCATCTTTTATAAAAGAAAGTACATTTATTGCCAAGTTTGGATAGTTTTGAGCGTCATTTGTGGTTACTCAAAGAAACACAAAAGTTGCCAATATTGGCAATTTTGGGTTGCCTGAAGTTGCCAATATAGTCAACTTTGGGTGGCCTGAAGTTACCAATATTGGCAACTTTGGGTTGCCGAAGTTGGAAACTTTGGGTGGCCTGAAGTTACCAATATTGGCAACTTTGGGTTGCCGAAGTTGGCAACTTTGGGTGGCCTGAAGTTGCCAATATTGGCAACTTTGAGTGGCCTTAAGTTGCCAATATAGGCAACTTTGGGTGGCCTGAAGTTGCCAATATTGGCAACTTTTAGGCTGTCCAATTGTTGCCATAAACAGCTTGTAACATACCTCGATAAAAGCCATGAAACAAGAGATATCATATCATGATGCAGTATATGTTTGCAGCTATACCAGTGGACATTTATATACACATGTAGGCAGGCAGACCGTAGTAGAGCCATGTCTGAAAATGTCCGCAAACACACGTAGCTACATGCAGGTGTACCAACTATACAGACCTATAATATTGCTTATATATGCTTGTATATATATAACTCCAGTCATCTACGTAATATTATGTCATGAACAATATGGATTCAGGATAAGGTCATGTGAAACTCAACTAGCTACAACTGTCAATGTATGACTTATATTAGCAGGAGTCCTAAATAAAGGAACTCGGTTCGAATCAAAGTGATACTCTTAGATCTTTCCAAGGCATTTGACACTGTACTCCACACTAGCTATATTGGTTCACATGCAATTATGATAATAATAGAGTGGATTGAGTCCTTTATGAACAGGTTTATTCTCAGCAGTATTCAACCTAGGTTATATATCTCAGGCAGTATGCATTGCGGGTCACTGAACATGCACTTAAAGCGATAGTTACAAACTTACAATCATTGCTATGTAATTATTTTCCGGTTCCTTCTAAATATTTCAGCAAATATTTTGAATTCCTCAACGTTGGTGAAATATGCAGAAAAATCAACTATTTCCACCCACCAGATTCGAACCCTTCGAGGGTTTTACTCTTTTCACCACCTTTCATATAAACCCTTACGTAATATTAAGCTCAAAAGCATCCAGACTTCCTACTGTAGTTGTTGCTCTCTCTCTTCGACTTTAGGGCACGCATCTAGTAGTTTCCGCGAGTAGTCAACTTTAGGGGATGCGTCCAGTAGTTGCCGCGAGTAGTAGACTTTAGGGGAAGCGTCTAGTAGTTGCCACGAGTAGTAGACTTTAGGGGAAGCGTCTATATATAGTAGTGTTAGCGTTAGGGTTAGAGTTCAGCTTTGGTTTCTTCTTCACCTTTAGGGTTAGGTTCTTCTTACTATATATATACAGCTTATTTCATTAGTCACATTTATAAGATATAAAAGAAGGGAACCAAGGTGGCTAGCAGCGGTAGCATAATTGGTAGAACACTGGACTATTACACTGGGATCCTGGGTTCGATCCCCCTTCAAGACTGCACTCTTTTTTCGCCTTTTTGGTTCACCTTTTTTTGTCTAAGTTTTGTAGGGTTATGAAATAGGGTGAAAAGAGTGATACAGAATTGTTGAAATTTCTCTTACCGTGCCGTAAACATTCCGTGGGCCGGAAAACTATTTTTAGTGACGCCGGATCAGCCAGATTAAGGAAAAAGATTAGTGTGGTTCAATTGCTGTTGAATCCGTGGCAAGAACAATAAAGTTTACTCACAAGGAGCCTTACGGAAACACTCACGGTACGGCATACTTTTTTCAAGAATTCTGCAATCGACTGTACCCCCAGATTCGAGTTGCGGACGCCTTGCCCGTGACAAAGTGCGCCCCGACTATCAATTACATGGGAGGCCGGGCTCGCGAACATGAATTTACGGAACTGGGGGAATTTAAATTTTTTGTTGTTCTCGTCTTGGTTCTACACATATGCAATGGATTATTACTCTGAGTCTGGACGTTGCCCTGAATACAATGCACTAGTGGATAGTACTGATGATTTGTGCAGAGCATTACCAATCAATGATCTATTCTCGAAATTGATATCGGAACGGGTCATTGATTTTGACGACAAAGAAGAGTTGTGCCAGGAAAGAACAAGTAAAAGAGTTGTCGAAAAATTTATCGACAAACACCTTTATCCAGAACTACGGGTAGGGGAAACCAAGCGGTTCAAGAAACTCATAAATGTGATGAAAAATACTGATAAATGTGATTTTTTAGTGAAACGAATAGAAGAACGAGTGAAACACTACTCTTCAGGTACGGTAATCCCCCCCTCCCTTTATGCGTACTTACTTTACATACTGTACTTCTGTTCTTATCCTTATTTATTTATACACCCATCAATGTAATCCCCGACTACCACAGATACGGGCTGAGGTGGAGGAAGGTGGCAAGGGGGTGTCACTCCGATAGGCACTGTACTGCGATCTGCGACCGCGGTCAAAACTAAAGGTCAATAAACAAGGCCAATTTTTCACGAAGAACAATGGTCAAACTGTTTTTCCAGCACGGTCAAAGCTTCGTGAGTAAGTACTACACGAAAATATAGCGAAAATAAACAGAACCAGGTCAGTAGTCAAGACAAATTTTTGATGAAAGTCAACGGTCAAAATCGAAAATCGATCTTAACCGGCTTTGACCCCGGTCGCAGATCGTAGTACAGTGTCTATTGGAGTGATACCCCCTTGAGGTGGGGATTTACATCACTGAAAATTACAATTCCCCACCTACTGGGGAAGTACTGGTGATGCAAACCCCGACCAAGTCTCAACTTGCGAACCCCAGGGATACTGGGGCTAAGAGGGGATTTGTATGGTCGTGTGGCATTGGTCTAGCGATGAGTTAGTTTGAGTGGATTCTAGTATGAATGTATTAGCTAGCACGTACCCAAGGCACTCCTTCCTAAACTGAAAGCACACACTTTTGCTGCCTGAGTGAATTTCTTTAGTGAAGACAAATCCCCACTATGTCGAGGAAAATTAACGATCAATTCCCCCACCATCCCCGACCTTTCCCCACCCTCAGCCCGTATCTGTGGTAGTCGGGAATTACAGTGATAGGCGCATTATTGATTAGCAAAACCCATTAAGGGTAAAACGCTAATGTACAAAAATCATAGTAGTAATTTAATAAGAACTGTATAAGAAAATTAAAAGAGATACAATTAATTTAAGTCCTCAATATCTAAATTGTACCAATCTGGGATTGTCCTTAGCAGAAATGAATAGTGATAACAACTCACTGTAACAATTTGTTTTTGCGTACGGTTGCATAAGCTTTTGATTGTGATTTGCCTGGGTAGTGCTAAAAGCCGGAATGGAACGGAACGGGGTGCGTGCCAAGTTAATAAAGCGTTTTTGCAGATTGTATACCGTTTCTTACTATCACATAGTTACTAGAATTGTGCTGAAATTAGTTTTCTTCTACTTGTAGGCATGCTAGAAATGGCTCGCTCGAAGTTTCTATTTAATGCCCACTGCAAGAATGCGTTTTGCAATCACCTACGCTGAAAAACTATCATTTAACCTGCTAAACTATTATTTTGTAAACACTGTCAGCATATGATTCACAGCCACTAACATACACTGTGGTTAACTCTCGTAAATTATTGCCAATGCTGGCAGACTTCAGAAAACTATCCTCGCTGTTACTAAAGACTTGGACACGACTATAACATGAAAATACTACATTGGTTTACCTTTTAGAATGATAAGGAAGTAATTCTACATCAGGATTAACAGAATTTGATGGATTGGTAAGAACACAATATGCCACGTGTCGGGCATTAAATAGAAACTCCGAGAGTGCAATTTCTAGCATGCATATAAGTAGAAGGAAACGAACTCTGGCACAATTCTAATCACTGTGTGGCAATTGGAAACGATGCAAAATCCGTCTCAAACAATTTTTCTACTTGGCGCACGCCCCAATTGGTTCCGTTCCGTTCCGGCTTTTAGCACTAACCGATTTGCCTTGCTAGTTGTTAGGGGGAATGGCGCTGGCAAGTACTGGGTGGAAATGTGTATCATCCTGTTTAAAAACTTAAAGCAAAATTATAATGCGAAGTGTCTTCTACGTTTCTCAAGTGATGTCCATTTCAATGTTTGTAGTGTTTCAGTTATACTATCTCGTTAAGCACAAAGCGCATAGCACGATGCTGTATCATCCCCAACTTTTGTATGGTTGTTTGTTCAACTTTTCCTCGAATTTTTCCATGCTTCCACCTTTTTTATTAGGCAGGTTGTATAGTGCCAGCCAAGGGGTAACTAATGTTTTGGGACTCTTGTACACTATCTGAGAAACCCAATTAGAAATCCATTAAATATTTAAACCCAAACCACGTACAAAATAGGTTATTCTCATTTCCATCCATTTATGAGTTCAATTATGGCTGCCACTCTATCATGTGACAACAATTCAAGTCAACAGTGCAAAATATACTTGTGTCTCTTCTGAAGTTCCTCTGATCCCCCTCTTGGTTACCCTTTTAGGTGTTTCCTGCACAAGAATTAACAAATACTCAAGGTAAAGCTAGTCTCGCATAGACCAGACCGACTTTTTTCTTTTGTGTGGGGCAGGGGAAAATTTCCCGCCCCCACACAAAAGAAAAAAAAGTTGGTCTGGTCTACACGAGACTAAGGTTAAACATCATGAAGCTTCTAAACTGTTTTATAGTTAACCTATTGTGTTTTTCCCACAAATACTCTCGATGAAGTCTCAAAGCTGCTCTTCATTTTCATTTGCTTATGTAGGCAACACACCCCTTTTCAGGATAGGCTATTCCTGGTAGTCTATGAGGCCTGCACCATTGTTTTTCAGTTTTTACATTCTTGTAGAACCCGAAGAGAAGGTAATTCACAAAGACACCCGTATTTCAGACCACCGGAAAGAAACCACCTCACCTGTTTGGAAGTTTAATACAGACTCCATTTTGCTTTTACTTTTTACCATTATTGATTTTACTCACATGTGTGCATATGGACAAACATAGATAGGTACATAGATAGGTACATAGGTAGGCAGCACACACACACACACACACACACACACACACACACACACACACACACACACACTTTTATGAAAACAATTTTAGTAAACCAGGTGCGTACCTAATTTATAAAACCTAAGAAAGCGAAAAAATAGCTGGGGTTCAAACTTGAGCCTCTGTACTCATACTCCATACTCGTAACCACCGGTGCTGCAGCTACCCACCTGCAACTGAAGTGACTTCTATATGATGGGTCAGCAACCAAGCAAAGTGTCCTCCAAGATTTCAAGATCTCGGGATTTCACTGGCTCAATGGGATTCCAGGACCCCAATGGGATTTCAAGATCCCAATGGGATTTCAAGGTCTCATGATCACTGGGGGTATTGTCTCAAGATAGGTATTTTAGTAGATTATTAAATACAGGAATCAGAAACATGTCACTGTAATGATCAGGACCAATAGTGTGTTATACTCAACTAGCTATCCTATTATTATACTGAATTACATTATCAAAATACTGCAATTTCAAGTAAGTTTTCATCAAGATTTCAGGATTTCACGTGTATTACTAAACTTCAGTTACTGGTATGAGAGCTAGTATTAAAACAGTTAGTTAATTAATTAACATACTACAATGGTAAAAATCATGCAACATAAATAATTATTCTGGCAGCATTTTCTTCATTAGTTCTATCGAACTGTGGGGCTCAACTGCAATTCATCAACATAGCTATAAAACATAACTTTTTTATTTCCGTATACACTTAGTCACCATCTCTGTAAAGTTCTTACAAGTTATGCATTAACCATTAACCAAGCAGTGTGATTGGCTACACCAGCTTCTCATAATCTGGCACAAGTATACAGTCCAGACCCTTACTTTTTAATCGAAGGGGTAGCTGAGCCTTTTGATGTGAAGAAAGATGGCTATTATTTATAGCAAAAATACAGTCCTAACTAATTGTGTGATAGCTTTGGATTATACACAGACTGTTGAAGGAATTTGGACAGAGCCATGTAAACTACATTGGTTGTGATATGCTTTTCATGCTCCATCCATATTTCCAAGGTAGTGCCTGAGGGAAGTCTGGAAGCCAGCTTACCAAATGTGGCTAATGATGTTTTATCCCTAGCTAATTTTTGTTCACAAAATCACATACAGCTAGACTCAACTCAGGATTGGGATAGCCATCCAGGCATGCAAAAATGTATCAAATAGTGCTAGGAAACAACCAAGTTAGCTACCACCTCTAGAGTTTTGCCTGAACAATACTCCAAATCTCCTATCCCACGTCCCACCTTTACCTACACACACTGTGACAGACTATGATACACACAAGTAGCTACACTCCGTCTCTGCGATTATCTTGTGCTCCACTTCTTTGTAGGGTCTTAACTTAATCTTCCACCTTGTTGCCTTCCGGCTTGGTACTCACTGTGCTGACCCGCTTCTCACCGTCATCTCCGAGGTTGTCTCACCTGTCGATAACTGGCGCTTTCCAATCGTGATCACTCAAAATATTAAGCAACTAAGAACCATTTGTATTCTTTAAGTCTACCAGTACTTGTGGCATTAATACATCAAACACCGGGTTCACGTGATCTAAATTTCCGTAATTATACAGCAATGATCAGAGAAATTTATCGCTTGGAGATTTCACTTGGGATCTCAGAGAAGGTGCCTCCAAGATTTCACCCTTGTTGCAGACCCCTCGCTTCTATATCTAACAAGAATGAAGAAGAAACCAAAGCTAAACCCGACCCTAATCCTAATGCTAATAACTACTGGTTGCTTGCCCTAAAGTCAAATACTCAGGGCAAACTGCATGCCAAACCTAGCTCACCTTGATACAACTAGTGCATGTGTTAGATAGTCCAGTTAAATGATGACTAGTGCCGGTAAAATGGTCGTTTATGTTCATAACCAGTGCTGGCACTATATCCACTTTTCCTTTTTATCACCCAATAAAATTGTTTTGAATGTCATATGTCAAGAGGATGCTCTGTTAATATACTATATGAGGAGAAATTTTGGTGCGGAATTAAAATTGGTGATTTGGCATACACTTACTAAATTGCCAAAGTAAAATCTTGCTATATTTTATTATTAATATTTCTAAAATTATAACTAATTGAACAGGCATGAGATCAAGCAAGAAACAACGTGCTGTATCTAGATGTACTGGACATCAGCCTGCAGATAATCAAACAATTCTATGATTATCTATAATATTGCAGGTTAAAGAATAAGTCTTGCTCTTTTGCTAGAAGATACATGCGGCGGAGATCATAGCTATACTTGCATGGGGAATGCTCCCAATCACTTCATTCCTTTTGCTGCACTGGCTATGGATTGAATAAATCTCCATCCTCCATTTCACATGAAAGAGTCTTTCCAGTATGCGGGCCAACAAATAAGTATCTACACATCTTTGTAAATGAGAAGCTACATAGCTAGCACAATTTGCTACCATGTGGGACTCCACTTTATAAGACATGCATTTCACCAACTTGCCAAATACAAATTATCAAGCAAACGCTAAATATTTTGCTCTCCAAAATTTCTGCTTGTATGGTAATTAAGAAAACAGGTAACTATATGTATAACTAAACTATAACACAATAAGTTAGCTATGCTATATAGACAGCTTGCGCATGTCCCCCAGGTAATGTGCACTTCTATTTCACATACCGCTATATTGTTGATCAAGATATTCTTTTTTTAAATGTTGTAGTAAACGATATGGATATGGAATATTCTAAGGTATATGTATCAATTTAAAATTTAAAACCATTTATAGAACTTTGCGTGGGCGAGATCAAAGGAAAAAGGGTACTTTAAATTTCATAAAGTACACACTCAGCCGGCCAACTGCTTCATCGACCGCAAAGAGTGCTTTATTGCACCGCATAGAGTGCTTTATTCGTTCAATAAAGCACTCTTTGTGGGCAATAAAGCACAGTTGCCCACGTGCCTTAGTGTAGGCTAATAGCCTACGGGGCTCGCGCCAGTACGACTAATCACCCAAGCTGGTGAAGGCTGATAGCCTCGCCGCGCTGAGTGATCAATCACCCCGCTGAGTGATCAATCACCCCAGCCAATACGAGTTCCACCACTGGATTGCTTTTATAGACATACCTAAATGCTTCGATGATGGGTGGGAGAAGGTAACGTTGCTGTTACGTTTGTTAATGTAAACGGACAAGTCCTGGAGAAATCACGGAAATACTTCACCATGTGACTCACAATAGAATCGATTGTGAGTTGCGAGCAAAACCTGCCAAAAGATTCGATGAACGTCTACTATGCCAAACTATGGTGAAATACGCGTGAGTTACTTTGTTAAACTAGTTTGTGTACGTTCAGGCTGCTAATAGTTCGTGCAACGCTTGTTAATTACGAGTCCTAGTGTATGGTGAAGCTACACGACTAGAAAGTTCCATAAATCATTTAAAGCATAGCCTTGCTCGTGCTATATGAAAAATAAAGTACTCGATGCTTGGCCTCGTACTTTATTTTTCATATAGCACTCGCGGCTATGCTTTAACATATACTTAATTTATTATTCTATATAGTGGTGAAATCTTACAAAAATGTTTTCAGTGAATTTTCATGTTCCTAAACCCAAGATTCATGAGTCGTACAATAAGAATATATAGCTCAACCCTTATATACTTGCCATGCTAAAGCACTAGCATCTAAATGTGTATCATCACTATAGGCCATAATACAATTTTGACCAACAAAATGTGGAGTGTCACAGAAGCCTTTGCTGTTATGGTTAAGATGACCACATACCTTGTAAAGGCATCTGTCTACAAATCAACAATTGACTAGTGGGGGTGCGGCTCCATGTAAGGCTACAGGAAACATCCCATTATGTATATGTGGGTGTGGTGTCATGGTGTATAGCAATACACCTTACTGATAAATGGGTGTGGCTCCATGTATGTGTTCGGGATCAACACACATTCAGAATGAGTGGGTATAGCTCACAAATTTTCCTGGGTTGCTGGAAGACTAGAGTACCTTACACTTCCACATTGTCAAGCTTATTATTATTTCATTTTCCAATCCTGGGCAGACCTGCTTGACCTGTGACTCAGATGACCCTATTTAATTTTAATGAATCAACCCTAACTAAGAACAAGTACTGCCAAAAACACTGCTTTAAATCTTTTGGTGGACCAATTTTGGCATTGAAAATGGTCATCTTAAGTTTACATCAAAGTACGTGATGAGTGGTTATGTACTGGGTACTGGTTATATTGCCAGGTATATAACACCATGTATGCATGCATGCTAGCACCTACTAAGTAGCTGAGTACACCATGTCATTCTGACCAGTCATGGACAAAATGCCTTTGAGTCCATGCAGCATTCCATCCACTGCAACTTTACCAAACCATATTATAGTAGTGTGTTGTGTGGCCCAAGAAGCCAGTATGCAACACTTGGGTATATTAACAGGAAGGAAGAAGTAGCTATGTGATCCCTTATCCGATTGCAGTGAATTTTACAGTGGAGTTGTCTGCATAGTGGGGCAGTGTACATACCACATTTGTAGGAAATTGTCCCAGCCATATATATATGACCAAAGTTTTCAGGTTTTCTTTTTACACACTGTGCAAAAAATAAAAGAAACACAAATGCAAACTGTAATTTGGCAACCTAAACATGAATATCGGTATCAGTTTTGGGGCAAATCCAATGAATCTTTGTGGAGTTATGTTTCTGTCATGTCAACAGGGTAACTCTCTTTAAGGAATTATGAGTTATAAATTGGCTTCACTCTGTTGGTTTTTGCATTCTATCTACATGGTCTTTATGTCAATTTCGCATCACTAAAGGCACTTCTATGATGGTTAATTTATCTACAAGCGCATAATTAGAGTGTAATCTAAAGCATACAATTACTTGCCAAGCCTGCCAGGAAAACTGCTTAGGGGAATGAGCTGAAATTCTGTATATAGGTGAATTGATAATCATTGAAAGACTGTTGAGTGATTTATAAGAAATCAAGTTTTAAACCATATCAATCGTCTTCCTTAATTATTAATGTACATGTAATGGATTAGTCCACAGAACACACCCACGATAGTAAAAGGACAATTAGCTGACACCCTGGGATTAAAAGATAATGATTAAGAATTTAAGATGCTCTATTAGTGCAGTCAGCCTATTAGAGCATTCAACTATGTAATAAGTCACTCTATAGTATGCTCAGTGGTATAAAATGTCACCCTGTAGAAGTTCAACTATTTATCAAGTCACCCTGTAGAATGTTCGGCTATGTGACAAGTCACACTGTAAAGCATTCAGCTGCTACGTACTACAAATCACCCTGTAGAGAGTTCAGTTACATTACTAGCTACTCTGTAGGAATTTCAACTATGTTACAATTCACCCTGTATTTTAGCTGTGACCTTGTGTAGAGCTCAGCAACATACATAACAAATTCACCCTATAGAATGTGTAGTTACATTACAAATCAAGTTCAGCTACATAAAATTTTTTTCATGTTACTCTCAGTTGTAACAATTCACCCTGTAGACTGTTTAGCTACATCTCCAGTACAAATCATCCTGTTAGAATGTTTAGCTACATGATAAAAAATTATTATCCATGCAAACACAGCTATGCTGTAAAACAGTGCGGTAAGTATTGGTTAAGCATAGCCATGCCCAAAAACGCCTTCAGTATGACCTGACCCTAAATGCTTCCAATAGGTTGTTACAAATTTGTATTTTTTGCCTGCCTCCTTACAGTTCCCTATGAGGATAGTTGTCTAATAAATAGTGCTGAGCGATAATAGAAAATTCACTATCACAATAGATATTGAAGTATTATTCACGATACGATAATATCACGATAATTACACTTTGAATGATCTTCAGTCAAGCTACATGTATTCAATGCATAAATAAACATACTAAGCACATTAAGCTGTCAATTAGTGTTGTTTTAGTTACTATAACTAAAACTAAAAGTGGTTCTAGGTAGGGTTTTTACTTTTAGTTATCTGAAACTAAAACTTAAGTTTTTCTGATTTGTCTAAAGACTAAAACTAAAACTAAAAGTGCCTCAATTTTTATGCAGAAACTTATACTAAAACTAAAAATATCATATAATGTTTACAAATAATTGAAACTAAAACTAAAAGTACTTGCCAAGTATACAAATAATTAAAACTAAAAGTACTTACCACCTACAATTATAAAAGTTGTTAATTGTTTAAAACTAAAACTACCTTGCTATATTGTAGTAACACATATAGCTAATTATTCACTATACACATACTATCTGCCAGTGTATATACGTACATAAAAGTAACTGAAAGTGTTTTGCTATAAGATATTTAATAATCATCACAAGGATTTAATGCTAAAAAAGTTACTACTGCGACGTTGTCAAGCATGATGTAGCTAACTTGAACTATCGCAGAGTTTAATAATTTAAAATTAGTGAAATCATGTGCACTATATTATACTTGTTCTTTGAACAAAAATCATGCAGGTAAGCTGCTGCATTCATTATTGCATAAACCAAACGTGGTGGGTTGCATCAAATTATTGAAGGGTGGTATGTACTGACTGCTAAATTGGTCTTCATATTTACTACAAATTGTTTTGGCACTAGCTACAGCGAACATTTGATTTTGGTACCTTTGTGAATTCTGTTAATCTTGTGCTTACCATGTCTATCTTGGCACCTTAATTGTCACATTTTGTATCTTGTATTTTCAGAAACATTTAGAATAATTATATTTTGCTGCCACAAACAAGCAAACTTATTATGCTTTTAAATTTGTAGGTGTGTAATTTTTATCACTCAACAGTCAATACAATAACACAAACCCTGTTTGCCATGTGGCACTTGTCCGCCACTATCTAGTGATGGTGGTTGTTTTGGTAAGTTGTGCAGAGTTCTACCGTTCTTCTATATTTGACGCCATAGGAATTTCTAACTTCATCCTACCAATCCTAATGAAACCCTGCACTATCACACCTCAAGTTAACCTTTGAGTTGGAGGCAACTCATGGAATGGGGCAAAAGTCTACCCCATGAGACTCACATGTGGGTGCATATCCTCCCCCAGCCTGACATGTATCTTTTATTTATTAATTTAGCCACTGCTGATATATTCACAATAGTACACACATATTTTGAATGTAGTCTCCTAGATCTAGGGTTGGGCTTTGGGTGGGGACAAACTTTTTCCAACTTTCCATTTGGTCATCTGTGCACTCTTTTCTGATGCATGCTTTTGAGAGTTATCCTGATTATAATGAAGTTATCCTGATTATAATGCTTACCGTTTCCTACCTACCTTGGATTGTGGAACCCATTTTTACAAGCTGTCAATAAGTAACATTACCTCCCAACATTAACCTTGTTTAAACTCCATTTAAATATATCATTGCAACTAACATTTAAAGTGACTTACGTATTTGCATCTAAATCCAAAAGCCATGTGGGTATACGCGTAGCAGTGATATTTTTGGCCAGAAAAGACCAAATGATCATATTTGGTACTATGGTATTTCTTTTAAATGGTATACCATATGGACAACTGAAACTAAAACTCTTGAAATCTAAGATCTAAAACTACAACTAAAATGTATTGAAGATGGCAACTAAAACTAAAATTTTAACTAAAACTATGAAAATCTAGCATCTAAAACTATAACTAAAATGTATTGAAGATGGTAACTAAAACTAAAACTTTAACTAAAACTATAAAAATCTAACATCTTTAATTAATTTAATTAACCCTTTGGCCCCTAAAGCCAATATTTTGGCTTTGGTTCTTAAAAACGAAAGTTATTTTACGAAAAATATGTGTTTTGACATAAATTTGGGCGCCTGTTACTCCATATAGGAACAACCTATTCCTTCGTGGTTTGTGTTAAACTACTCACGAAGGATAGATCTACAACATCATATAACTTTTACTAACCTTCTTTATTCCGTCTCACAGGTAGTATCGTAGCAATTATCGTCTTAAAAACGGCCGAAAAGTCTTTCAAACGCATATTGGCCTTACTTCACGCTCGATCGTGCTACAATGTTAAGATAAAGCTTAGGGTATTACCCATTAACCACAGAGTAGCGTGGTGCAAACCGTATATTCATAGGATATTTCGTTACGAGATACGTGCGTTTGAACGCATACGTGTAACAAAAGCCAATATATATTGGCTTTCGCATTTAACGGAACACTTTTCTTTATTAACATAGGGGCCAAAGGGTCAATTAATTAATTAACTAAAACTATAACTAAAATATGTATACAGTTCTCCTTACCATAAACTTCCGAAATATTAAAAAAAAAATTTTTTTCAACTTTACAATAGCAAATCCTAACCAGCTCATAAACTTTTATGTTGCTTTATATGAATTATTAAACAACAATCAAGCCAATTAGCTTAGATTATCACATATTTTAAATTAATTTCATAAAATTTTGAAGCAAGAATTTCTGCATGCCTGCAGAGATTGAGTAATATATGCACAAGCAAATATGCTATGCTAAAATTGCTCTGTAATGTTTTCTACATTGCAGTATGGATTCTGCTCCACACAAAAGAATTTTAGTCCCTATAAGTATATGGTAGTACATACGCTTTTTGGGTTTGTTACATAATTGTTCACATAAATCATTTAAAAGTAGCAATCAAAAAAATGCTCTGTATTTTCTTTACTTTACCATAGGTGAGCACATTAAATCTTGTAAATGTAGAATGTTACATTTTTCATTTGAACTGTTACATTTTTCATGAAAATCAGAGAGTTTCAAGCTCAAATATCAATGTCTCCTTGCAAACACTTTGCAAATAGGTTCTCAAAATAAATATCTAATTTTGTGTCATAGTTTCAAATTGAATGGTAATATCATTTTCCATTGCTGAGTTATGATTTTTAAGAATCGTGACAAAATTTCGGAAGTTTATGGTAAGGAGAACTATATTAATGATGGTAACTTTAACTAAAACCTTTTCTATCTATAGCTATAACTAAAACTAAAAGTCAAATGCATTACTAAAACAACACTGCTGTCAATCATTGTAATTCTCTGTGTGACTATACAGTAGACCCTCAGTTATCCAACCCTCATTTATCCATACCCTCGTTTATCTGAAATTGGAAATGACTGCTTTATTAGAGTATTTTGAGTACAAAATAATGTATGTTATATTAATTAAAGTATAGAGCTCTGTATATAAATGTATGGGGTTCAGCTATCCGAACAATTCACTTATCTGAACACTATTACCATTGTCTGAAACACATTGGAGATCAGATAACCAAGGGTCCACTGTTTAGTCAGCTAGCTGGTTCTCAGCCTGGGGGACCTACCCAATTCACTTGAAACATTGTGGTGAACACACAATGAGAATATTAACAGGGCTTCCTTTTGTAGGGTTGCAGTCTTACTGCCCACTTGGAGGATGTGGGAATCATTGTAAACCATTTCACCCTATAATTGTGAAGTTTTGGCTGAAATACAAGCCTCATAGCACACAGTTCACGCCAAGTAAAGCTCTGCTGGGTGTCTATAGGATCCCAGTGACCATGAGCAATGTAATGACCATGCTCAACAGTGTATCCACCAAAACCAGTATCACTAACATCAGAATATACAACTTGCACAGCACCAGGCTGATACCATAATGGCTGTGACTCATACTCTTGTAAATTACATATAATACCAAACTCATCAAGAGTTTCTGAACTCAGTGGTATCATATCATCCCATGAATGCCATGTGTTTAAAACTGCATACCAACTCCTAGTTATTAGTTTACTCACTGGGCCAGGCCCCACAGCAATGGATAAGATTGCCCACAATTCTAGCAATATGACGAGCCAAAAGTGTATGTACATTGGTCAATACAAGAAGACGCCAAGCTTAATAGCTCCTGGATTTTTCTAGATGGCACAATGACCTGCCCTTTTTACCATGACACCCAAAAGGATGGTTCCCACAAAGACTTCACCAGGTGAGCGATCAAAGCCAGCCTTGGAAAGGGAATCCTGAATAAACTGACTGAAGCCTTAGCTTTATCAGCTTGCACTGAGTAAACACCATCATTCAGGTGTATGACTGTACAACTAGTCCCCTATTCCCTTTCTCAAATAACAACAGAAGGTCCTCATATTTAAAACTCTCCTTTGAAAGGAAGTGATTGAGATGCCTAAGGTTTATCACCAGTCTCTTCTTGCCAGAGCCATCAACAACTGATAGGGGACTACATACAAAAGGCTGGAAGACAACCTGAGCAATACAATTACCCACTAACAATTCCTTAATAACCTGGGTGAGCTGGGGAAAAGGAGAAGCATGATTTCCACTATTATATCAGCAACCTTCCTTGTTTCACCAATGTTTAGTTGCCATTCCCTTGTTTCGCTACTTTATTTTTTTTCTTTGATTCCTAATCCCTAATTTTTCCTTCTACTTGTAATATTAAACTTTCTACAAAAGCATCTATACAAGTACACAAAAAAATCGGAATTTTTAACTAGAGTACAGACCATAGTACATCGATAAAAAGTACTGAAACAAGTTGGAGTGGTCCATGATATTAATTCACAGTAAAACAATAAGAAGTGTTATATCCCTACTGTGCATTTATGTTGTAGTATCTTGAGCACAGTAGGGATAAACACTTCTTATTGTTTTACTGTGATTTAATATCATGGACTACTCCATCTTGTTATAGTACTTTTTATCTATGGTCCCTATTCTAGATGAAAATTCCAATTTTTTTTTGTCTACTTGTTTGTTAACTTTTTTTGTAAATTATTATGACTGGTGAACCCACACATATACTGTATCTGAAAATGCCGCCGCGTGCCCCAACTATATTAATTATCGTCTGAAAAATGAAGTATCCATTACACTTCGTTGTTGGCTATGTTCAACCCATTGCACAGCAGTATGAATCAAGAACTGTTCGAAAAACACCTCTGCAATCAAAATAGCCACTATGAAAAATACAGACAATTTCCGTTACAAAGGGAAGCCATCACGTGCTACCGCCAAATCGACACTTTTTGCTGTCAGCAAAGATGACTGGCACACAAAGGAGAATACTGGTAAATCCATGAAGAATGCATTGTATGTACTACGGTATGCCAAAAGGCAAGTGGTCTTTCTGCTTTCTCAATCTTCCTATGGTGCCTACATCCATAAATGTCCAAATTTTAAAATACTCACCACTACCTTGACTTATAACATAGTTGAAGAGTGAGGTCATGATACACCCACTGGAGGTGTGGTTGATTAGACATCAAATATACATTTTGATAAATTTCTGTGCTGCCATAAATCTCAAGGTACTATCCTTTCTCTCAATCGCCCTTCATACCAACTTTTCACAGAAGATTTTTTTACATACAGAACAGTAGCCGTGATTTATAACAGTTTCAGTCACATCCACATCATTTGTATAAAAAGAAATTTCAAGCAGCATACAAAAGCAATTGACTTACAATAAGGATCACAACAATGTCAGTAAAATGTTCTTGAATCTCACTGAAGACATTTTGTCTAACACAAAATAGTTGTATAGAAGTAATTCCATAAAGTTTAAACGGTCTTTTTCCTCTTCCATCACACACGTGATTATCAAGATTCATTTTGCATTGATCGCGTTTTCATCTCACTCCGCCATTTTATTAAGTTACAATCATGTGATACTACACACCATATGATGTGCCGTGACATGACAAGTCTTTTGATGTTTATCCCAGCACTGTAGTGTAAATGAGGATGAAGTTACAGCAGGTATAAACGAAGAAGTTAGTTTTAAAATGATGTTTTAATACTTTACTATTGTTCAAGGAAAAAAATGTCTGGTATCATTACAATTGCCAATCATTAAAGAATAAAATAGCAGTTGGTTCATTGAAGTAATACATGTGAGTGTTGAATTATAAGACTTTGAATGGAATGGTATAAAATCTAATGTGTAAATTTTGGGCATTTATGGATGCACACACCAGCGTTGAAACCGGGTCAGGTCAACCAGGTCACATTTTCTCCAGGTCATCCTGGTCCGACCCGGTTTACAAATTATCTGGGTCTGACCCGGATTGGATGACGTGAGAAACAAAATTTTTCGTTTGACGATGTGGAAACTTATAAACGCTAGTCACGTAGCTCTTTCGTGAGCCATGCCCACTTATTGCATTACAAACATACGTTCAGCCATGCCCATTTATTAGTAAGTGCAGTCTATAGCACAAAACTGCGTCCGTTGCTGTCTGCAAGCTTACGTGGAGCCACGCCCAATAATCGATTATTGTACAAGTTATATATAGTCTAGTGTTGCAGCAGGATAAGTACTTTTGTGAGCCACACCCACTTCAATATATCGGGAAATTGTAATACTAGGTATGCACGAAGCCACACCCAATTGCTGTCTGTAAACTCACAGTAGCTATGTGGGACCAAAACCCACTGACTGATTTTAAATTATAAACTTACCGGCTTTGTTATCACATAACTACTCGTTTACTCAACACGAATCGAACGCTCAAAACATAGTCTCACTCACTCGAGACTACCCAAAACATAGCTCTTATCGCACGTCTCGGCTTTAATTAATCCGGGTCAAATCTGGGTCTGATCCGGAGTGCTATCCGGGTCAGTGGGTCATCCGGGTCAGCAGTAGTGACCCGGTTTCAACGCTGGCACACACCATATCATCATCGGGATCTTCAGCCAGTTCGTCAGCATCATATAACTACTGACCAGCCAAACTCTGAACATTCCACAAGGCAAATGGCTTTCTGCCTACAGTAGCTTTCAAAAGACAGCAATCTTCTTCAATGGCTGCTGTAATCTGAAATAGAGCCGACAAAGTTGCCTGGGAACCTGAAATGGAAGATGCTTCCTCCAATCTTACAAGGTGCTCCTGGACTTCTTCATTGAACCTATATTGACACTCATTGCCTTTTTCCGAAAATTCATCTCTCAATGGAAAGACAGACTTTTTTGGTGGCCCATTGAGCTGTCTTCTTGTGGTTCTTCCTGAATTCCGAGCAGAGGTCCCCCAATGGAGCATTGCATAGCAGCCTGCGAAGTCATCACCATTTGCACAATTCTGTCTATCTTGGCATTGATACAGCTAGAATGAAGGTAGTTCTGGTCACTGTCAGTGTTGAACTCAGAACCAGAAGCAAGGTTAACAAATACTCCAGAAGTAGTTATAACGAGAAAACCAAAACAAAACAACTTGCTTGGTTAGCAGCCTAGAAGTGCCTTAGTAACCCAGATGCCTCTATTTATTAGTGCAATTAAAAATTATCCATTTAGGAGTATTGTCAAAGAATCATAGCTACCATCATCTCTTGTTTCACTGCTTCTATCGCTGGAACCCTATTTCATTTTTGAATTAATATTTTTTTTTATTGCACTAGTTCGTTAACTTTTTAGAACATAGCTATAAAATACGTTGTGGCCATGACTGCTGTATTCGAGTATCTCAATCTCACCACTCTGCTACATAGTAATGGGCGTGGCACAATGCATTGTTTCCTACGGAACTAGATCATTGTCGTGGCTCGTTCTGATCATTGAAAGGATGTGGCAATTGTTTTACAAGCTCAGCTTAGCTGCTACAGTCTGTTAACGCCTAATTAAATAGTTTCGTGGCCTCTAAATATGCTCCTTCAAGGAAAGTGTCAATGAGGAAAATTAACACCTTGGTATGGTTTCCAAGAAGAAGACATACATTTAATTGAAGATAAAAGGAATGGCAAAGCGCAGAAGGCAGAGAACTACAAAAGGCACATCCCGCCAGTAAGTTTGTTGCTGTGAGTAAAATGGTGGCCATGATTGTGATGATTTTTAAAAATGCAATATCTGGATGTCTGTAATTGTTTTCTTGTTTTTAATTCTGTAATAATGCTGAATGGAGAAGGTGATTTTTAGGTGTGCATTCTATTAGGATTTTGCAAAAAAAAACATGGGCGATCCCTATTATGAGCCCACTATCGTGGTTCATGATATACAGAGTCCTGTTCAAATACTCTAATAGAACACACATCTTAGACGAAATACTCTAATAAAGCAGTCATTTCGAGGCTGCCCAGGTCTAGTCATGGATTTTTTCTCCTTTCTCCACCTTTTCAAACATACTTTCTGTAACAAGCTGTAGGATCAGGTGTCCTACAGACCTTCAGCACTTGTGCTTAAAACCATTCGGATAATCACGTGTTCGAACAATAGAGAGGTTCAGATAATTGAGGCTGCACTGTATTTAAATACAAACTTAAAATTCAGTAGCTGCTAACTTATTCAAGTTAGTCTTATATGTGACCAGATTTTAGAAAATCAGTCTAAATGTCACATTTTACAAATAAGATTAAAATAAGACATTACAAACATCTACTCAACTTTACAGTGATTAGATCAGTAGTCAGTACCCTAATTACAAGAAATTCTGTGAAATATTTACTTGGTACATAAGTGCTTCAGTGGTTACACATATAAGTGTGGATTTCTACGTATTTCAAATGTGATATTAAAACTAATTTTCCAAAATTGGGTCACATATTATTCTGAATGAATAGAATAGTTAGACTGCTCTATTAAAATACATCTGACTGCTCTATTAGAGTATCTCAATTATAAAGGCATACCCTTTGTGCCTTTTCCCCCCTTAATATGCACTTCCCTTGCCTTTTCTTCCCCTTCTCTTGCCTTTCTTTCCCTTAATATGCACTTTTGAGTAGTGCATAAACTAATGTCAATTTTACACTTCGAGGGTTTGAGTGCAACATTCGAAGCATTGGTGAACATTGTATCTAGTAGCTATAGCTACAGTTAGCTAGATATTATGCAGTTGGCATAATTTTGAGTGTATTGTAGCTTAATTCATTAAACAATAGTTGTCGCTCTGACTCCCTTTGGCGAATGGAATTTCTCGCATCGAGTATTATTCGTCTGTTTACAAGGTAAGGCAGCAGGAGAAAGCACACAAAAAGATATAGCTGCTGTTTACAAACCTTACAGCAGTACACAATTCATGAATGTTCTTTCTCTATAGCTTGTCCCAACTGTACTTTGCGATTTTTAATGAGCGTGGTCACTTGTGGGACGCGAACTAATTAACTTGTCAGACACCTAATGGTTTCACGTACACAACTTTCTAGTGTCTCAAGTGTAACTACCCAAGGCAAAATTTGTTCATGGAATGATGAGCAGTCAGATTCTTGCAGTCTTCTGCTCATCAATATAACTAGTTTACGCATGCGTAAAATTCAAACTTCACTTATATCATTCGAATAATGCACCCTTCGAACCATTGAACAAATACAGTACATTTGTTTATGCACTACTTTTGAGGGATCAGTGTAAGTTATCTAATGCACTGTAGCTATGCTACCCTGCCCTGTTCCCATTTACTCTGTACATTTGTGCTAAGATAGTTTAGTGTTCCTGCTGCAAACCCACAAGTTAAGATTTCATAGGGAATTTACAAAACCCCCCTAAATATGCCCCTGCTAATGTACATTGTCTAGTTCACAACTCTGTTACAAGTGTGATGAATGTTTGCTGTGTTGAGTTACATAAAAGGAGGTTTTTGGCTTAGTTATGGATTTTTTCTGCTTTCTACTTTTCAAACATATGTACTTAATGTGCCATCTTCAAACAGGCTGTATGGACCAGGTGTCTTACAGACCTTTAGCACTGCTGTAAAGCTTTAATAAAGTCCATATGGTTCCACAAGGGGTTCTTTAGATAATAAGTTACTCTCTAAGATTCCTATGGATACAAATACATGAAATTAATGAAGAGAAAACATCCTGATCGTTGGCAGACTCCTGTAAGTGTTTGAGCGTAAATGGGTTTGAGGCTGTCCACTCATGGCTTTCTCAAACTTTTCACACACACTTAATATAACATCTTTAAACATGCTATAGGACCAGGTGTATTACAGACCTTCAGCACTTGTGCTGTAAAGCCTTAATACGTAAATAAAATAATAGTTGATACTTGTTAATTAAATGAATATTTCTACGAAAGAATAGTTTTGTCATCTTCCATCGATTTCTCAGCAGTAGGCGTAACCAGTCTGTCACTAATTCCTCTTCGCTGAACTGCTGGCAAAGTAAGCTAGTTGGGTAAAAAGATATGAACACAAATGGATTAGAAAACAGTTATATGAATTATAGCAGCCACTGGATACTGTACAAACTAGCATCTGTTTGTTAACATTGACCATGCACTTGTATGTACATATGTGCATGCAAGTGTGTAAGTATAGAAACTGTTTTTGCACACTAATCCTGCAAGGATTCATTTACCCCTGTAACTAAGGACCCTGTGAATTTAAAGGTTTCATGGTGAGTGCACTGACTTATAAAACACACAAAGCAAATAAAGCAAAGTTGAAATTGTACTTGGCACACAAGTTGTTATTTCAATGCTTTTATGGTGGCTGTGGTGGCTATGTTTCTGTTCTTACATTTCCACCTGTTCTTGAGTAATTCTGAAAGATGCATGCACTCTTCCTTCACATGTGTAGTTGTACACTGTATATGCACTTGTAATGGTACATGTGTGGTGTTAATAATGACAACACTCACTATCCAATATTTTGCTTTGTGATAGCTCATTTGAAAATGCATGAGCTGGACTCTGTTGAAAATCAAATTGAAATTCAATCCTCCAGTAGAAGCCCAAGTGATGATAGACAGTGTGAAGTGACTACAAATACAACTTTCAAAATTTTAATTTTAATTTGTTTGTTTTTAATTATGTTATTGCAAGTCTATATTGTAATGATACTTAAAATAGAAGTCATTTCTACAACTACACAATCCAAGTGCAATTGCACTGAAGTTAATAATAACACTGAATTAAATTTACCACAAATAATTCAAGAAGAGAAGCAGGATGATGTTACATCACCGATAGTAGACTCATGGATCACACAACTAGACAACACAAATAACAACACAGCTCCTGTTATTTTGAAGATGTCCAACTTTGCCGAGAAAGTCAACAACAGCCAAATATGGTACAGTGATCCCTTCTTTGCCTTTGAAAGAGGATATCAGATGGTGCTAGGTCTTGATGCTACTGGCAGCCATGATGGTCGTGGTACACATATGTCTGTTTACCTTTTCCTCACTAAGGGTCAATATGATGATGAATTGGAACAATCTGGCCACTGGCCAATGGCTGGGTTATTCTCAATAGAGTTATTAAATCAGCATAATGACAGTCATCATCATACAAATGTGTTTTGGTTTATGACTAAACGTTGTAGCAAGTGCACTAGCAGAGTTGTGAATGGAACAATAGCTACAGGATATGGACATGATAGATTTATTTCACTAGGGGCACTAAATAGTAACACTTTCTACCATGAAAATGACAATGTCTATTTTAGAGTTTCTTTTACTGCTTGCTATTCATGTGATTTGCTTAAGAAACGAATAGATGCCATATTGGGATTAGTATTACTATGGGCTTTGGATTATTGTGCTATTTTTGTGTTGATGATGTGTGTTGAAGTCTACAGAAGTCTAAAAGAAACATCTAAATTGGTCTTTGGATTTCAATTTAACTATGCTGTGGTGCAGGATGCTGCATTTAAAGACACATTAAGAATCTATATTCCTTTAGCCATGATAGGAGTTGTTGAAATTTTACCTATTTTACTATATGAATTGACTGATTTTATTGAGTTTGACATTACAAATCTAGTAGTGAACTCGATCAAGAGATTCACTTATATTTTTACTTTTTATGGTTCAGTCAGTGCATACACATATGTAAATAAACATTATGTTGTTGTAAAGCCACTGCTGCTATTAGCTAGTTTTCAAATTGTTCCTTTTAATAGTGCCATTATATTTACATTGTTTGTAGTAATTTTTGACATGTTTCTTATAAACATTCAGTATTTTTTGTAATTCATATTTTGGTTGTGTGTACAAATTTATGATTCAAATAGATGATATACTCTTGATTGTAAAATGAACTGTGATTAAAAACTTGAGCTACTTAAGTCGACAATTTTTATAGCATTATAT
Organism: Dysidea avara; assembly: GCF_963678975.1. NCBI lineage: Eukaryota > Metazoa > Porifera > Demospongiae > Dictyoceratida > Dysideidae > Dysidea > Dysidea avara. Next base: position 6,346,064 of record NC_089283.1, on the reverse strand, counting down.
TTTACTTAAAAATAAGGAATTTTTATTATTATTATTATTAAGTTTGCAAAATTTAAACAAGGGGGATAATTACCGAAGTGCAAATTTAACTCCTATATTTAAATGTTAATTGCTAATTATGACTGTACTTGATGTATTTTGTGGTGTTCCTGTGATTGATGTGGAGTTTGGTAGGTGTACAGAGTGCTGCCATTGTGGGTGACCGTATGTCCTATAAATAGGTCTTTTAAGCATTTTAGATACATTCCACATCATACAATTGCAACACAGTATACTCATTGTAAACCACTATATACAACACTTGCCTAACAAAAATACTTGGCACAACTATACTCCTACTGGTAGGCTAAAAACATAAAATGTAAGTTTATAGCCATGCATGCATGCATACACTAGAAGTGTAACTACGTAATAATTATGTGCTTCATTATGCTATGGTAATTCCAATAGTCCTCATGTTCACACAGACACGAAACAAAGATTTTCTTACTCCCAATGAACAGGAGATTCTGGTGGTAGCTATATAGGTTTTATTGATTTGAAATTTTTTCAGTACATAATGAAGCAATTGAAACATGCATAAAATTTTTATGTAGCATTTTTAGCTACCCTGGCTTTAGCTATTTCAATATGCTTTTATAGCAAAGTAAAATTTTGCAAACACAGGCGGTTTTCACTCAGCGGATCACATATTAATTTTATTGTGTAGCAGTCTATAAACTGGAGTAACACTACAGCATTTTCAATCATGCACTTGTGTGAATGCATGTGAGTATGACCCAAAAGGACATACCAAAAAGCACTATTGGAAATTGTGAAATTTTACGCAGCACTAAATTTTAATCTTAATCTTTATGAAGTAAGTAGTGTCATTCTAGTCATGAATGCATTTCTTAAACGTGTTTCATTTAGCTCTCTAGTATAGCTATGTTGTTTTAGTTTAATTATTTTATCATAATAAGTTGATTAACCAAAATAAAGAGGAAAATGGAAATCCAGCATACAGTATATAGCTTTCTCATAATAATAGTTGAGCAAGTACATATAATTGCTGGCTTAGTCTTGTACATTATAATTTATTATTCATTAACTATCATACTACAATTTTATGTACTACTATTCACTACTACTTTCTGCCACAAGTGACATTCACTACTTTTGTAGTTACCTTCAATACTCTTTTGTAATGAAGCCACTACATAGTAGTGAGCGTCAGTGTGTCACTACTATAAATTAGTAGTAGACATAACTACACAAAAATGTGTATTGTGGTAGACATCAGTAGTGAGTGACCTTCACAACATTAATTTTAGCAGTGACCCTCACTAGTTTGTGTGTAAAGTCAAAAGTTGCATAAATACAGTGTGTAGAACGACTCTTCAAAAAGTTATTTATATCCAGCTGGCATGGGTTAACAGTTAATATAAATCCTATACATTAACTTCAATATAACCTGTATTATTATGCATATCCTTGATCTCTCTCCATTTCAGCAGCAAGCCTTTGTTTCTAAAGGTTTAAATTGCTTTGTTTGCAGCAGCACACATGGCTGCACATGCATATAGAATTGCTCCATTTCATGGCCATTCATCTCTGACCCACACTTGAATCCACATTATGTATTATAGTCTTTCATTATGACACTGTGTTACAACACTTGATATAACTCTGCACAGCTGACCAGTTGTGTATTTCTGAATATGAAGAAATTAAGCTTAAGGGTAGAGGTATGAGTACATTTGGTGGCTTTCCACAGATAACAGCAACTGTCATTGTATCATGTGCCCACCCAAATATGGCTTGAATGAAAATTAAAGGAGACAATATCCCTGAAACTGCAATAAGGCCTGGAAAGTGAAAGAGGAGGCAAACACCTCAAAGAATATAATATACATCTTAAAAACAAGACTAAGGAGTTGCATATCATTTGTTAACTACTATAATTACTAAAACTCAAAAAGTAAAAATCAGGTGCCAAATGGTTCTACTGTATGTACGTAGTCACTGCTTGAGAACACAGTCCTGGAGCACGTCAGCAGTGTCTGGTCCTGACTATTAGCTAATCAGTAGAACATTCTCATTACAGTACTAGCAGAAGTATAGCAATAGCTAGCTCTTAATTGTATCTAGTGCCTATATTATCTCATTAGCTGTATGGCATATGTGGTAGTCTCTTAGAATTGAACAGAATTTGTATAGCTTTCCATGCACAGTATCATAGGTGTCTTGAGCCAGTGTAACTAAGCTATAAAATTATTCAGACAAAGCCTAGCTACAACTACTGGTAAAACTGTATACCAGACAAAGTCTTTACTTTACAGAAGTCATGATTTCAAAACATGCATGCATGGTGTACTTTCAAATGGAACTAGCCATGACATGCATAATGTGATATTTCCTGGACATATTTTGCATGGAGTATTTAGCTATACCAAACTGTAAAATTGTATCAAGTAATGTATCAGTAATATATATATATGGGTCAAGTACTGTTTTATTAATGGCATGTACCACTATGTACACAGGGGAAATCCTTGGGTATATTCATAAACAGACAGCCATGTCCTTTAGTGAATTCATTGCCAGTTAATTTCATTGTTGCAACCAATGCTACTAATTATTGCAATCAGTCTGACAGACATGCACCACTTACCTCTCAACAGTCTTTCTCTGATGATTTTTCAGATGCATGGCATTTTTAATGCATGGATCCCCGTTACTAATGTGTGTGTTATAAACTGAAGCTAAATAAATAATCAACTGCAGTTAGCATTAATTTTGGTACAATTTCAAGCAATGAAGAAGTGTAGTAGCAGGTTGCAGTATACTGTATAGAGGGAAACTTTGGCAGGGGTGAATAGCTGCATTTGGCAACATAAACTTTGACGAAATGTTTAGCTATAAAGATGCTAATCTGAGTAATTGGCAGGTTAAACTTTGGCAGATTTGTAGCAAATTGCCAAATTTGTGAAAGTTCTCCCACGCCAAAGTTTCCCTCTATATGGTATTATACTTCTGATCACTGACCTTTTCATAGTTTCTGTAATAGTTATATAGGATCACATTTATTTTGACAGGAATCCACACAAATATTTTGGGAACACACTATCAATGGACAAAAAGTATGCTTTGAGAATACTCCATTTTATGTGTCTGAAATTAGAAAGATGGACTGCCAGTTTGGAAGCCACTATTACAAAGACAAGAGCACTGGTAAAAGAACATGTCTACAGGGAACACGGAAAAGAGGTTGTGCTGCTCACATTGAAGTCCATGTGATTTCCCAGTTTTCAGAATATAAACTGTCCTTTTCTGATGGCATGTCTGGAGTGAAGAAGGTGAAAGACATTAAGCAAAAGAAATTGCAGGAAATCAAGAGTAACCTAGCAGAACCCACATCAACTGTGTCCTCAGAAAGTTGTTATTTTGTAGTTTTGCCAAATGAGGAGGCACACTCTCATGACATTGATGGTCCAGTTTTATACGGCCAATGAATCCATCCAAAGCTTGTCTCTAAAATCTATGAGCTGGTTGCAGAAGGTATTACGAATGTACAAGAGGTGAAAAATCATCTCAAGCACTATGTATTGCATGTTTTGTGTGTTCATCAAGACCAGAGCTTACAGACAGAGCTTATTTTCCTAACACTAGTGATGTCAGAAATCATGTCTATCTTGTGTAACGTGCATGCCAACTGCCTAAGTTTGACCAGGAAAATTTGAGGCTTAAAATTGAACACTGGAAACAAGATAACTCAACTGCATTGTATTTCTACTGGCCATTCATAAGTTCTGAAGACATCAGCAGCACATCAGAGAACAATAGCAACCAGACCTTGCTCTTTGTTCACCAGGAGGCTTGGCAGCAAGATTTGCTATCTAAGTATGGAAACACAATTTCCTTGATGGATGCTACATACAAAACAATGAAGTATGAAATTGCACTATTTTTTGTTACTGTTAAAACAAATGTAGGATATAGTGTAGTGGCAGACTTTGTCATGCAATCAGAGTCAAAGAAGAACATTTTGGAAGCCCTCAGTCTGCTGCTTTCTTGGAACCCAAATTGGAATCCACCTTTTTTATGACAGATTATTCAGATGCTGAAATTGATGCAATTACTGAAGCTGTATTTCCAAGCTGTAAAGTGTATATCTGTGACTTCCACAGAGAACAGTGTTGGGAGAGATGGGTCAAGGATAGGAAGCATGAACTTGCATCAAGTGAGGCAGATACTTTGTTGAGTTTCCTCAGAGACATAGCTAACTTACCATCACCAACATCCCCAGACCTATCAGTAAATTACCATTACTAGAGGCATGTAGACAGCCTAAAGAGTGGAAACATATGGAAGAATAATTTACAGCTACGGGAGTGGTTAGAGAACAAATGGTTGTCATGTCCACAGGTAAGTACACTTTTAAAATGAATCATGAATATAACACTACAAATGTAGTATGGTGCACACAAGCACATGCACATGGACACATACACATACTACACAGATACATGTACAAACACACATATATAGGTAACATATTCACTTCATCTGCAATCAGAGTTTAGGAAAACAGTGTTCTTATACTCATGTATTTATATTGTACTTTAATCATAGCGATGGGAAAGAGCATATCGTGATAGAGATTTCCATGCTGCTGTTAACACCAATAATGGTACTGAAGCTTTGAACAAAGTGTTGAAATATAAATATGACATTGTCTGCTACTGTTACTCTCATTGTAGAGAAGTTTCTTCCTGACAGCTCTCGGAAGTATCTATTCTTGAATTACAAGCAAAGTGACATGTATGGTACTTACAAAAGCTTTGTGCCCAGTTACCTACAAGCAAGACCTCGATCTGTTATTTTGCATTGCTTAGAAAGACATTCTAAAGCCTTAAAGTATATTTCCTCAGATGTAACTGTGTTTGATGAAACAACAGGCAAGTTTGAAGTTAAAGGTTCCAGTGAAAAACGCCATACTGTTTTCCTTGAGGATCCTTCATGCACTTGTCGTGATTGGACAGAATGGAACTTACCATGCAAGCACTTCTTTTGCATATTTGTACTTTATCCACAGTGGAACTGGGATTGTCTACCTGACCAATACACCAAGAGTGCATACTTAAGCACTGACCAAGCCGCACTGAACAGCTACTTTTCTCCCAGTGTAGATCAAGATGCTGCACTTCATGACAGTAATGTTGATAGTAGCAATGATGACATCAGTGAACTACCTCCTCCAATGGATGGTTATAATGAAGAGATACCAGCAAAAAAAAGGTATGTATCACATAAAATTTATTATACATTTTACTAGGATTCCGCATCATTTACAGATCTATTCCCATTCACTAAAGAAAGAGGGAGAGCATGCTAGAATTGGTTTAAAACCCCTGGAAACTTTGACATATTGTTGTGTTAATCCTACATAAGTAGGAAATAAGATACAAGATATAATCACCTTTTTAAAGGAGAAGCTTCCCAGCTGTGAAGGTTTGATTATTAGGCCAGAGCTAAGGAACACTGTAAGGAAGCAAGCAAGAATGCAAGCACTCAAAGTATGCCAGAAATATCGAAAGCTACCATTGCGGAGTAGACGTGGTCCAGCAGCAAAAGATTGGCAGTATCGCAGTAGGGCTGGGATCAAGGCAGACAGTCTTAGAAAGGTACATGTTTTGTTGTAAGGTACGTAAATTGGATCTGTTGCACTGCTGATTTTCAATTGGGGCAAAAGTACTTGCTAATACTGCACCAATGCATATACAGTGTATGGAACCTGATTGCTGCTAAAATAACATACACCTACTAATTATTATACTGTAGCACATGGTGGTTTCTGCTATAACATAAAAGTGTGTTAGTAACCTCTGTATAAAGACAAATTCCAATGCACTTCATTGTAACAACTAATGGAGAACTTACAAATTACTTGTTTATAATTTACAAACTTACAGTCAACATGTACTGTAATCATTTATACTAATAGCTTACAGGCTCATAATGTACTGAATTTGCTGGCCGGCCACTCTGATGCCAGCTGAATATCTGGAGATCTCTATTATCATTTTCTTTCTGTTTTAGCATTTGAGTTTCAATTTGCTAAAATACATGTTACAGTGCATGTTACCTCGGGACAAATTGGACACTACTGGGTATATATAATTTTTCTTCTTCTAGGCAGCTGCAGCTGAACAGATTTTGAAGGATGCAACCAATAGGTTAAGATTGAAAGTTGATAACAAAGGGGAAGGTAAACAATTTATGTAACTTGTCTATTACTGATGTATGACTATACCATTTAGATGTACCCAATACAAGTGTACCATCCAAACTAATATCAAGTGGTATGCTCAAGTGTTTACGGTGATTGCGTGTACACACATACATTCATGCAGCAACAGGAACAGGAATGACGAGAAAGCAGTGCGGAGACTGTGATGGATGCCAGGCCGCAAATTGTGGAGAGTGTACCAACTGTTTAGATAAGAAGATATTTGGTGGCCCTGGCATCAAAAAGCAGTGTTGCATGCGCCGCCACTGTTTTACATTCTTAACCCCATTACAGGTACCAAATTAGTAATAGATTATTGTACATACTTTATACACCTGAAATCTAGCAACTATCACAGAGAACATTGTCCAGCAATGAGAATGTTGAGAAGGAGACAGATGCACATCATGTGGATGATACAGTAGGAGACACTGAGAATGTATGTGATGTCATTGTTATGCACAATCACACATCTGTGTTTTTGTGTATATGGATATTGGGTGGATGTTACAAAATAAGATCGGTATGTACTAAGTAAGAAGCAGAAAGAAGAGGTTTGCCATTGTAAACAGATGGATGATAATTTATGTACATACTGTATGAACAAGGTTTACAAGATATGGAGCAATGCAGAGAAGAAAACACTGACAGTACTACCTAGTGGGCTCTCATTAAATGATGTCTGGTCACTATTTTCAACTCACTGGCTCACAGACAAGGTTTGTAAATATTAGTTTTCAGTATGTGACTATTTTGTTATTTTTACAAATTGCCTTGCAAAAGTGTTCAAATGTTAGTATGGAATGCAAATGCAACTTGTAGGATACGAGAAGAACATTTGTCACATCGACCTTCTTATGCAACAGCCTGAACAGACATTCTGAAGTAACAAGAAGGTGGTACCAAAAGGTATACTAATAATTTTTTTTTAATAATACTTTAATTAAGGGTCTTCTAATGCATTTTTTGTATGACTTGTTGTAGGTTAATTTCCAGGAGTACAATGTGTGCTTGTTTCCAGTTCATGTGCACAATAATCACTGGATACTTCCGGTATGCCTATAGAGTACCACTATAACATACAATTAACAAAGATTTAATACCAAATAGGCCTTGCATATTGCTGACAAAGAGCTCTTAGTGTACGATTCACTTGGTCGTACACAGTACAGCTGTGTAGAAGCACTGAAAGGATGGATTTTGAAAAGGAAAGAAATAATAACAGAACGGGATGATGTGAATGTTAGATACGTACCTGAAAAGGTTCAGTTCAAGTTAAAGTACTGTACTGCAATAACAGTACTTACTTAACTGTTTTGTTAGGAAGTGCCATGACAGCAAAATGGTCATGACTGTGGTGTATTTTTATGTGTAGTAAGTGAATATTTGGTTACATGACATATGACATTATTATTTTATGTTTTCTCTATAGTATGCCTTACATGAAAAGTTGGGGATTAAGACTTACAACTGTAATGCAGTAAGTTGATATCTTTATTATAGTAATAGCAAGATAGTGATGAAGTTAAATACTTTTTTAGGGTAAATTTAATCATATTAGACATGGATGCTGTTTAATACACATTGACAATGAATACTGTATACAACACATGGCATATAGTACGCACATATGTATATTAACTCTATTCTTGTATGAAGCCCATCTTTGAGTTTTGGACACACATCATACGTATCTTCACAGTAGTGTTTTTAAAATACTTGATGGGATTTCTGTAAATAAAAACCATGTTTCAATCACCAGTGCAAAAACTTCACAAGTGAATGACTTAGCCCTGGAGACTCATACAAACTATAAAAATTCAATACTCTTGCAAGCAGGCATGCAGTCCACACACACACGTTGACAAAAAAATCCCTGAACAGTGTTGTATACAAACCTCACAAACAATTATACTTGCATGCACTATGTTTATATCTACTGAGCTACAAGGACTTATAATGTAGTACCTCATTAAAAAGTCAGACCAGGAGCCCCATTAATGGACTAGAAATTGACCAATACTAATCCTTGACAATTTTGTAATACAAATACCAATATGTACGTAACTTTGTCTGACAATACCAGCCTTATAGCTTTTCCAGATTTACAACTTTTCACAACTCATAACTTCCCAACCTTTTAATGAATCTACTTGAAACTTAACCACACTATTGTGGTGACTACTTTATACTGGTCACTGGATGAAGTACTCTTATCATATAAACACCATCCACACAAATTATGAGACGACAAACAAGACCTGCAGCTACATAATATTATGTACAAAATAAAAATTAAGACACATAATGATACTGTACTGCAGAGTATATATGACCTGAGTGATAACCCGACCTGTTTGCATAATTTTGTTTTTGAGATAAATGCCATTGAAATACATTGGGTAATAAACGTGTGCTTTTTACACATGTTTTATTCGCTTCAGTAAACCGTGAAAGAAGACCTGAATTGAGATATCTGATATAGAAGTGCCTCTGCAATCAATCCAGTCACCATGGAAAATATGAATGATTCCTGTTTACAAATGTACTGTAGGGAAACCATGCACCGCACGCGCTATCATGAATCGACACCTTGAACTATCATCAGCAAAAGAAATGGGACACAAAGAAGGACAAACGTAAGTCCATGATGTGTGCATTGTATGTACTGTGGTATGCCAAAAGGCACGTCTTAGGATGAAGCGATGCCGAAAAGTGAGAAAATCAAGTTCGTAGCCTTAGCTGTTATCAAGTTACGCTTGCCTGCCTGCCAGGCAGTACAAAATTCCAATGAATTTTTTTTTTTTATCTCATAACAATCTATTGGAGGCATTTAGGGTAGTACTGAAGGCACTTTTGGGCTTGGTTATAGTTAACCAATACTGCCTAGGTACTAGCATGGCATTGTGAAGTTGGTTTTTGGGTGATATTGTTGGCCAGAAAAACCCAAACCTCAAAAATTAATATAGGGATCCAAGCGATAAAAAGTAGTGAAACAAGATCAATGATAGTATTGCAACACAACTCTGTGAGAAAATCCCTACATTAGAATGTTATTGTAATTATTTCCTTCAATGCCAAAGTAGGTATTTTCCCACAGAGCTTTGTTGCAATACCATCATTCATCTGCTTTTTCACTACTTTTTTATCGCTTGGATCCCTACTTCATTTTCAAATTAATAATCTTTAAATGTACTACTTTTTATAGTTACAGCTATAGTCTGTTCACATTTACCTGAGTCCTCGTTTCTTGTTAGTAATTCTTGTTGCATGGGCCAGCTGCCCAAAGATTATGCAAGGGCTATAAACTGACCCAGGTTTAAAGTACTTCACAGGACAAGTTAACATTTGTCAATACATGAAGGATATAAGACTGGTTTTGTCACATACAAGTACTGATTCAACTCTAAGTGTCTATAATACATATTTCCGTGCCTGTAAATTCTCCAGTTATAGTACCCTGTGCACTTGGCTGCATGGATTGCAAGGCTATATCACATGTTTCTGTGCCTGGCTATTGATAAGTATAAACCTTCTGCTGTTACTTTAGTTTTACGTCAGACCGTTTTTCAAATGCTAAACTTTAACATAAAGCATATACTGCAATGCAATATGTGACCCAGTCTGAGAAAACCGGTCTTATCGCCCATGTCAGCAGATTTGATTTTTCACCCAGGACACAAAGCTACATGAATAAACTATCTAATTCCACAATCAAAATCAGCTAGACTTGAGTGGTCTGGTTTTGCTGGCTGCTTTTCCTAAGCCCAGTGGCGATCTGTATGTGTGGTGTGGGGCCTTAATGGAGCTCTGGTCAGCCTGGAGATGACTGTATGTGGCTGTACAGCTCTGTGGTGTTGAATAAGTACCTCTGCTGTGAATTTCCTTTCATTTTAGCCAATTTTAATACCTCAATGGCCCAAAACTTGGCCTAATTCATCCCTACGCCTTCCTTTTCAATTTTTGAACACCATCTTGCCCGCCTTCCAAGCCCCCCGCCTCCCACCCATTTTGCAGCTCGCCTGATACAGTCAACCTCGGTTTAAAAACTATCTAAAATGGCAGGAAATTAGTTGTTGGCTACTTGTACAGTGGATGCTGTGGAAGGTAAGGAATTGGGGTAAAACGTGTGAAAATTTGGTACACATAGCTTCAACCATTGGCAAGCTACAACACACTAAATGCTTAAAACCAGCATTTCTTGATACTTTAAAATAGGCGATAAGTCCGGTTTTCCCAGACTGGGTCACATATATCCCATGTGATTTATATTATACTCAGCCAACATCGCACATAAATTTTCCTAGAATATTAGTTTTACCCTTCTTGCCAAGAGTGCTAATCAATGGTAGGCTAAAATCGCTGGACTATGGGAGAAAAAAATTATGTGCAATATTGGCTGAGTATGGGAGACAGTGTGTCACTAACAGGCATTCATGTCCAACTACCATATACCCTACTACTGTATGTAACCGTAGAAAGACATAATGTGATGCACACAACACTCGAACACAACATCAAATGTAAGCATACCTAACAATGTAGCTAGACACTGAACTACTCAAGCATCACTGTCACAATGAACTAATACCTGCCATCATGGTTTAGAGGCATTTTCACTAGGCTATATTCATGAATGGGAATATGCACGTGGTTGCACTGACAGTATTTAGAATACACTCTCTATAGGGCATATAAGAGTAGGACATCCTAGTCAGAACATAATATATTAACTCTTGTTGCTAACTTTCCTTGAGGTAGCTGTGGGGAGTCTGGGGACTTGCCTTTACCAGCGAATTGCCTTTACCTTTTGGGTGCTACTGCCTTTGTATTAATTGAACACACCACTTAGCAACTTTGATCACAACCCAATTAATACATGCATTGATAAATGGTACAATTTGTTGGGATGTGTGAGGATTTACACCACCATTACTACTGCTTCAGTAAATGGGAAATGTAATTTTCAATGTCACAAGCCCCCAACTCAAGTGGTTGTATGGGGATTAGATCTGGTACGTTAAAACTCACGTCAACAGATCATCTTGTCACAAAGTGAAAACATCAGATCCACTATACAGATTTGCGATAGTAGCAGTAACAACACAACCACACTGTAAAAAGAACGAGCGAGCGCAAGCAGTAAGAAATGCTCAGTGCCTTACAGTCGTATGCTTTACGTCATTTCTGGACCTCAGATCGCGTAAAAATAGAAAACCCCATACGGCTATACCGCGCCGTTTGACCAAATGTAGTGCCAATCATCGATCCAGTCAAGGAGTATCGAAACGAAACGTCAGGATATGAACAGCGAAGGCTCTTCTCAGTATTGTCCTGAGTACAACGCATTGGTGGACAATACTAGCGATTTGTGTAAGGCGCTACCAATTGATGATTTGTTCTCTGATTTGATATCACAACGGGTTATTGAATTCGATGACAAAGAAGAGTTATGTAACGAAAATACAAGTAAAAAGAAGGTCGAAAAGTTCCTTGAAAAGTATCTTCGTCCAGAACTATTGGTGGGAGAAAAGAAACGATTTCAGAAATTCATGTGTGTGATGAAATGCTCTGCTAAATGTGATTTTTTAGTAGAAAGGATGGAAGAAAGGATCACATTCTATTACAGCAATGTCTCACCAGGTGAATTTTCATCTTTTAAGAATTTTTAGTACTCCACAGAAAGTCCCAGAGTCACTTATGAGTTATGTGTTGGCTAATAGCTCTAGCTAAATCTAGTCAAGTTCCATGTGACTAGACCATGACTATTATATACCAGGTGCACATCCACAGCCAACCAAGCATGCCTAGTTTACTGAAATTGGTTTCGTAAAAAAAATGTGTGTGTGTGTGTGTGCCTGCCTGCCTGCCCGCCCGCCCGCCCGCCCGCCCGCCTATATATTTATAAACCCCAGGTACGGGATGGCACACCCAATACTTCTGTTGAAACACTCCTTGTCTGACAAATCTTAAGAATTTGGCAGCCTTTAGAAATCGTGTTCTGGGTGTTCTGAGGATGATTTTAAACTGTTCTTGTTATTTGCTGGGTTTGAATAGACTTTTACTACCCATAGTACTCTTTCACAATGGGAAATATAAGAAATGGCCTTACAGATGAGTGACAAATTTTGTCAACTTGTACTGCCTCACTGGATTAGTCTATGGAGTGTACATTTCACTTAAACAGTAGCTTAAGACCTATAGTTTGTATGAAGATTTAGTCAGCTTATTTCTACTCGGCTCTTTGTCTTTCATAAAGTCATATTACAGGTTTTCTAAAATCTCCTCAAGAACTTGCAGTGATAGTGCACTGGCTACATCATCATGCAAAACTATAGGTCTTAAACTACTGTTTAAGCAAAATGTATACTCCATAGACTAATCCAGTGAGGTATACACAGTACAAGTCTACAAAAGTTGCCACTAACCTATACAGCCTTATTTTCCCATTGAAAAGTCTTGCAAAAGAGTACTGCTGGGTAGTGACGGTCTATTCAAGCTCAGCAAATAACAAGAATGATTTTAAACACCCAGAGCACGATTTCTAAAGGCTGGTAAAGGTGCTAAATTCTTAAGATTAAGCATACAAGGAGTGTTTCAACAGGAATATTGGGTTTGCTGCTTGTGTACCATCCCAGGAGCGGTTTTAGGGGGGTTTCTGGGGTTTCCAGAAACCCCCTCTGAAATAGCGCAGGCCCTATGATTCGTCTGGGTGATAAAAACTACAAAACGTTATACATACTGTGTTATATTATGGCCTTTTCTATTGGCTAAACTTCATACTTTTGCCTTTGAAATCACCTTCACAGCATTCAAAACCACGTAGTGACCTTCTTCTTTTTTTTTGGTCTTCAACTTGTAGCTAGGCTGAAGTTGCAATTCCAGAGAACCAGAAACCCCCTCTGAAAATTTCTAGATCCGCCCCTGCATCCTGTATCTGGGGTTTTATAAATCTTTACAGTGTATCTACCTATGTTTGTCTGTACATTAGGCCTTGGCCAATTATGCTGGTATAATTTAAAGCATAATAGGTAACCAAAAGCATCAAGCATAATGCTAACACAATAGGGACAATATTTGAAAATTTAATTAAAATGTGCAATGTGCGTGCCTGAAAGAAAGCAAATGATCACTGTCAATATGTGACCTAATTTTAGAAAACCATCAATCTACATGCAATAGTACTTTTGTAATAAAACACATTCAAAAACAATGGGTAAAAAATGCAAGCTTCAGAAAAAAATTTATGCAAGTATTTATTGCCTTGCTGGTCGGTGAATTGAAACTCCAGTGGATAAATCCTTGGCATCATCGTGTTCCTCTAGTCATAGAGAGTTCACAAATCCTTGTTTTATCTTCATACACAGGTGGATTTCTGAGTTACGGATGTTTATTTACGTTACGGTGACAAAAGAATGTATGACGATTTTTCTTCAATGAATTCGCCTTCCTTCCGGATCACAGAAGAATACCTTTGGCAAAAACTATACGTTAGTGGATTCACAAATTCATGGCGAATGCAATGAGCAAAATGTCAACTCTGTATGCCATTGTATCAGTAAGTTAAGATGGTTTATGTAAGCACCTGTAGATTATTTTCTTGATGTCTTCTATACATATTGATTTTTTGCTCGTCCGGGTGTCTACTGCTATATTTCTCACACTGCTTGTCTTACGAAGCTGAAACTTTAGCCAAATTAAGTCACATTATACGTTATTTCTGGTTATTCACGCTTATAAAAATAAGTTTGAGATACTCTAATATAGCAGTTACTTACTCTAATATAGCAGTCAGAAAACACTAATGTGCTTAATAAAATAGTCATTTCTCTAGCGTAACCTTGATTTTGTAAGCATAATTTTGAGCGTGATAGGGTTGCCCTGCTCAAAAGCATAATAAGTAAATTTTGAACATATAATAGGCTGGGGCACATTTAAAAAATCAGCATCTTCAGAATAATTTGCTTACTGCTGTTACATGTTGGACTAACTTGAATACAGCTGCAATGGTGGTAAATTCTGTTACTTTCTTGGAAGATAGAAATCCATCAAAATATCTGCAAATCACGAGATTACGAGCTATAACTCCCAGTAACGATGATCCTTAATCACAATACTGCATAGTTTATTGTTACAGCTCCTAGTCCTAACAACAAAAACCTTGGTGCTACTTATATTTTATGGATCTTTAGTTATTTTATATCGAGAATTCTGTTTTTCACTAGTTGAGAAAGCAAATGATGAATGCAAATTTTGCATAGCAGCTAATAATTTAATCATACTTGGTATGTGACTTCTTTATTTACTACTGTGGTGTAAGGAAGTTTTGGCTATCATTTGCTTGGTCTTCGTGGACGAAAACTCATTTTTGGAACCCAAAATAGTTTCTAAATGATGTAGCGACGACCATCATGCTTCTCCAATCAAACTACCAATACTTTTGTGCGTGGTGAAAGTTTGCTAATGGAGGAAGGTTGAACTAGAGATGGACCGTTACCACTTTTTACCAATATTTCCAATGCAAGTATTTGTACTGAAATTATTTGCTGATACCGATACCGATACCGATACTATACATTGAAGCCTAGACAAGTTTATTATAGAAATTTCATTGTTGTGATACATAGCTAGCTATTAAAATTGATTGATCTCAGTTAAATCAAGTTTTAAAATATTCATTGTGTAACAGCTAAACATGATAAACATCATTGTGGATTACTAATTTCTTGATTTGAGGTAATTTTCTTGTATGCTTATTGATAAGGCAATTAATTGCGTGGGCGGCCGATAATTGTACAGTGTTTGTTACAGCTTTTCAACCAAACCTTTTCATGAAAAAGCAAGCCAAGTAGTCATAAACTTATTTCTTGAGGAACAACTGCACTACCATTTAATTACAAAGGATTCACGTGCTCTAATATATTAGAATACACACGGAGCAATTGCAGCAATACTTGGAAAAGAGTAACAAAGGCTTTGTTTCGCTACTTTGTTAAGTTACTGATTAGCTCAACTAAGTTATTAGCTACTGGAAACTTAGCTAGAGATGGTTTAATAAAAGTGGTAAGTGTCTACTGTGGTATCTGTACCTTGTATTACCGATACCGATCCAATACCAATACCACTGGTATCGGCATCAATACCGATACTGGTATCGGTATCGGTCCACCTTTAGGTTGAACTATCACTTGACATCTTGCTCAGTGTTTTTAGCAGCCATAACTTTAGCCCTTGATAGTTATTGACATGATTTTAGCCTAAAGTGCTATTAGTAGCTATAACCATACTCAATCATGACAGTCTGAAGTTATTAGTCTAAATGCCTATTAGTTTATTTTTACCACTCCTAGCTAACAACAAGAAATTAGTCCAACAATTAGTGAATTATTTCGAAGATGTCAATTTTAAAACCCTACCTATGTGAGAAAAAACCATTAAATAGTAAATGCAGCTAGCATGTGTGGCAACTCTATATACAGACTTTATGAATTACCTTCCCTTTGGGTTTTGTAGAAGTTGTAGGCCTCGTAGACTACCAGAGATAGCATATCCCTTCGAGTTAACGAAAGGGAGCATCTCCTGTACTTACATAGATGAAAATGAAGGCAGCATTGAGAGAATTTGCATGAGATAAAATGATAGACACTTTATGAAACAGTTGAGAATACACTTTTGTGCATGATTTGTAGTTTGAAGTGCAAGTTATGCTTCCTTAGCATTGCATAGCAACATAATAATTATTGATTAATTATTCAGTGAATTATGAAATAAATGGAATTACAATAACTGAATAACGAATTTTAGATAGCTATATTATATTACATAATTAGCTAAAATACATGGTGTTTGTATATAGCTAAATAGTTGATTAATTTTCCATTTAGCTGTGAATTAACCACATGCACGCCTGGTTTTTAGAGGTAGCATAGCATCATCTTGTTTTCACTCCCACACAAGGTAAGTAGTGTGGCTACACAAGACTAATATGGACCTGTCAACTTTGTCCAGCTGCAGCTGTGCATCAGTAGATGGTCAGGGAACATTTAAACTTATTTTCCTGACTTGGAATCTTATAACTTGTGTTAGGATACATGGTATCTCCCACTTTACTGTATATATGCATCAACGTTGAAACGGATCCAGAGTTTAATTGATCAACCAGGTCACATACATATTGTCCGGTAATCCACTGCCAGGTCTGACCCAGATTGGATCACATATCAGCTTGGCGATGTGAACTATATATAGTAAGGCATTGTAATCTACTCAGTGGCGGATACAGGGGGTTGCAATGGTTTCAGCTGAAACCCCTTCTGAAAATAGTGCACGCGCCCCTAATTTATTTACAATTTGTGTGGGTGATAAAATCACCAGCAGTTATACATAGTAGGACTTTTCTACTAGCCAAACTTCATACTTTGCCTTTACAATCACCATTACGACGTTCAACAGTAGGTAGTCACTTTTTTTGGGTCTTCAACTTAAGCTAGGCTAAAGTTGCAATTCCGAAGTGAAACTCCCCTTTCAAAAATTCTGAATCTGCTCCTGACAGTTATTGAAAACTTCCTCAACCTGAAACCCCCTCTAGATCCACCACTGCTACCCTAAGCTTCTTTATTGAGCCATGTCCACTTATAGGGATTGTCTGCAGACATACATCGAGTCATGCCCATTGATCAGTATGTAGTGCAGTCTGTAGTTATGCTCAAATCCATATCCATTGCTGTCTGCAAGCTTATGTGGAACCATGCCCACTTATTGATCAATTTGGTTATACAAATGCACAGTTATTGTACAAGTTCTAGTCTAGTTTTGTAGCAACTAGCTTCTTTTGTGAGCCACGCCCAATTATCGGGAATGTGTGATATTGTTTGCAGGCATGGAGCTGCTGCTCTAATTTATCAGTAAGGCGTGTGGAAGCTTATAGATATGCACAAAGCCACACCCATTTATAGGAAATTTATTGTGCTGTCTGTAACTTATTTTGAGCCACACCAGCTGACTGATTAATATATATATTACCTGTTTGATTTCGTGTAGCTACCCATTTACTTAACTTAATACACCAGTGAAGTGCCCTAAATGTAGCTCTTGGCACATGCCTTGAAGTTTTAGTTAACCCTGGGTTAGGTAATCACTTTGAAAACTTTTGTAGCTGCATGTTGATCATGAACCATGATAGTGGTTCGTATAGGAATTGCTCATGCATGTTTTTATTAAGAATTCTAATAAAGCACACAGCTAAACCTAAATTCACCTCCTTTATTGCAAAACCAACTTCAAGGTATAGGTCCGATTTCAATGCTGACATGCATAATGTAACTAACCTTGATGTTAAGAAGAGTGGTAGTCATCGCACACTGTTGATCATGCCAGGAGATTTGACAGCATTGAGTGAATTTAAACACAATGATGTACAGCTGTAGCTTATGTCTGCTAGTATATCTGGCAATCTCTCTTGTTTCACTACTTTTCAGCCATTCCCTTGTTTCACTACTTGTTTTAATCCAACTTAAAATTCCTAATTTTTCCTCCTACTCGTTTGTTTACTTTTTATGACATAATTACTGTGCGTATACTGTATCAAAAAGGAATGGCACCAGACATACCATAATTTTGTATCTGGATGTGCATCCCAACAATCAAAATTAATAACAAAAAGTAAAGTGGCCATATTCAGCTATGTTCTGCCTGTTACACAGCATTACAAATGAAGAACAGTACAAGAAGTATCTGTACAATAAATCATGATTAGTCACTACAGAAAATACAGACGATAAGCGTAATAGCCATCCACAGGGATGTTGTCAACAAAATAACTGGGACACAAAGGAGGACAAAGGTTAGACCATGCATGATGCATGTATTGTTCATACACTGTTATGCCAAAAGGCATCTGTAACAACATCCAGCAGTGAAAAAATCAAACCCATAGCCTTAGCCATTATCATATTATGATTGTCAGAAGGCATAAGTAAGTCAGGCAGTCAGCAGAAAATTCTACTATAACAAAATTTAAAATTTCATAGCAACTAGCATTTTGGATCAGCTATTAGGCTTGGTTATACCTAAGCAATACTGCCAAGTAAAATTGTACTGATAATCAGATTGGTAATTGGTAGAAGCTGATAGTTGGGGCGAGCCTGAGCGAGCCCCACATTAGCAAGAGATCTTGTCATCATTCATTACAGGGCAAGTTAACAATTAAATACGAAAAACAAACCTTACAAGTTCTTAAGTGTCACACACAAAAAGCCACGATAATATCCCGAGACATCTTGTCATTGTCAATGCCACAGACGGAATTAATGGTGTGTATTACTGGAATTCCTTATTTGTACTTGTCATCATCAATGTCACGGCGAAGTTAGCGATGTAGATTACTGGACTTCCTTATTTGTTGTCATTGTCAATGCCACAGATAAATTAAAGTTAACAGAGTAGATTACTGGATGTTCAATGTGTTACCTTTGGCTTACTTCAGTCTTGACGTTTATGAATCAACATAGACTTGCGTGAAGGAGAACACCAGAATAGAGAGATGAAAGAAGATGAAGAAACCGCAAATATACCATTGCGATGGAGACATGCTATAAACTGAACACTGCCAACCTATACAACAAACAAGAGCTCAATGGGTGATCATGGGTGATAGTGAAGCAAGAGAACGTAGACTTACACAAAGGAGGGAACTGTATCAAATACATAGGAATGCTGAAACAACAGAGCAGAGGGATGAAAGAAGACGCAGAAACTGTGAGTATACGAGAAGGAGACGTGTTGTAGCTACTTATTAGCTAGATCATATGGCTACATATACTCATGACATTGACTGCTGCTCAGTCTCTCCGACACCTACATGGGTATGTATACTGGATGCCTCACAACTACAGTAACTGTTATAATGTAAAATATTGAATACTCAATTGCATAAACAAACATGTTGCTTCACATTGTTATATATGTAATGAACAACTGCCACCTGCTTTCAAATTCATTACCTACATAAAAGATAGCTACATTCACTACAATGTTGATAATGATGTGTATACCGTAATTCATATTCGTTTATTTCACAATTCACATACACAAAGTCAGGCTTGTCCCATGATGTTGATAAAATCTGTCTAGTTAGCTGTTTTACCATAATTGGAAATCAGTTGTAATGGGCTGTGGCCAGCAGATTACATGGACATTTTCAAAAAGCACTTTTACATTTATGTAACAGTTATTTTTCATACCTAATGTTGTTTTTACAGCAGTCTTTGCCTCCAGACCCAGGCGTCAATCTTGTCATAGCGCTTATGCATTTATAAGCACACGTGCGAAGAACTAGACCAGCACTCCATAGAATTCCAAAGACCATATAGTGTTGTACACATGCTCTAAATTCCAATACAGAGTTATATAATTGTATATAAGATTAGCTTGTATGCCAGCTTAGCAGGCCAAATCCACAATCTTATGCTTTTTAGTCCTTTTTTTTGTTTCACCTTGTTGTCAGCTAGGTTAAGTAATCATTTAAAGTCTCCAGTTCCTGTTAGGTTAGGTAATCCAAAGGCTACAGCACATGTTGCTGTCAGACCTTCAGTGCTGGCCACTGTAAAGTGCTAATAATAATTTAGTATAAGGTTACACCAGGGTTTCAAGGACCTGGCCTATGAGATTAGGTTGGGACATGTCAGCTTAATCTCTATGACACTGAATTAGATTTCTAGAGCATGTGTACAACACTATAATGGTCTTTTGAGTGCTAATCTATCCTTCGCACATGCGCTTATAAATGGATAAGCGCTATGACAAGATCGATACCTGGATCTGGAAGCAAATGCTATTGTAAAAACAACATTAGGTATGAAAAATAATATAAATGTAAAAGTGTATTTTAAAATGTCCGTGTCCGACCGTATCCGCCTTTTCCAACTACCCTGGTGTCAAAGTCTCTGGCATGTACTTAGGTAATTTGTTTATGTTTTGTGGTAACCACAATAATAATAAACAGTGATGGTTGGAGCCGTAGCCCACTTGTCTGACTAGCAACTTTGAGTTGAGGTAAGTGTACAACCTCACAGCATTCGCTTTATTAGCTGTACTTTTAGTGGAGTATGCACAGGTGTAACTTGTAGAGACCTACAATCGTTTATTGGTTAACTATCAGTAAAATAGGGTAAAAATATATCGGATATTGGGTTTTCCTAATAAGTGGGAATCGGTACAACACTACTGCCAAGGCACCATGAAGGTATTGTGATCCTGCGATCTTTTTGGCAAGAAAAGCCCAAACCTTCATGATCCCTATACAGCACCACTGTACTGTGTATGATACAATGTATATTTCACTGATTGATTGGCTGACTGAATGACTGTGCATGAGTTGTCTTCAGACAAACAATGGCTGATTTTGGTGTGATTTACAGCTAGACATTACTTTGGACTGGCTTGTGCCTTTTGACATACCACAGTATTTTTGACTTTACTATGTCTTTGACCCACCACGTTGCTAATGTGTGCCGTAAAATGTCGTATGATCTATGTTTGCTTAGGTCTCATCGACATGTTATTGACAATAGTTTGATGAAGATGTTATTGGAATCCCTGGTATTGTCTCATTTGTCTTACTGTGTAACAGTTTGGGGACCATCACTGGGAAACACTCTACTGCAGAGGGTGCAGAACCGTGCAGTAAGGTTGTGTTATGACCTAAAGAAATATGAACATGTGTCTGAATTTTATCATAGATTGCAATGGTTGCCACTGCCTTATTTTATTCAGTTTAAATCACTGTGTTTAATGTACCAACAGTACCACCAGTTAAATGTATTCCACTTGAACCACCAATTGTATTCGGTGGAACTACTTCTTATATAGTACAAGGACACCATTGTATTTTGCGAACATACCTATGTTCCGCTTATGCTTTACTCAACGTTTTTTTTGTTATAAAACTATTCAATGGTGGAATGCATTACCATCATCTGTAACTGACTGTATTAATTCTCCATTTTATGAGTATGTGGATGTCCTTAAGCGGCACTGTGACTCATTCCTTTGATAACATTAATATGATTGTAACTATATGCATGTATTTTTATTTTTGTGTGTGTGTGTGTGTGTGTGTGTGTGTGTGTGTGTGTGTGTGTGTGTGTGTGTGTGTGTGTGTGTGTGTGTGTTGTAAGTTGTTTACCTTGGTTGTTTTTGTATTGGTTACAGCTTGCTTTGTTTAGTTTTGTGTGTATTATCTATGTATTGTAATGTGTCCCTCCGAGCAAGGAAGAACAGCTGTATCCAATTGCTTGGAGGTTAAATATATAAATCAAATCAAATCAAATCAGTATAGGGTGCAATTGATTTTCAGTACCTTTGTTTTCCATTTCTTTCTGCTTGTAGCACAAAAGTGTCAATTCACAAGTAACATGTCTCAATGGCCTTCGATGCAGGGTTGTTTATCACATTAGAAGGAGTTGTCTACTATATATTTATACCAAACCTGTACAAGTAAAGTATCAACTTGTTTCTTGGATAAATTGACACCCAATTAAGTGTTGCAAATATTAGTTTTGATGCAGAGTATATTGTACAATGCATGTGCATATAGATAACTATTATATTGTAATCTTTTGTTAAGTATTTATTGTTGTGCTGCCACAGCATGTACACCAACAATTTGTGAAGCTAACAAAGAGCATTTCTCCAGGAGGGAAGCTGAGGAAAAAGACAGGCCACAGCAAGTGGAAGTAATAAATGTGTGCTACAAAGGTTTTGTAATAGTTTCCTTGGTAACAATAATGATACTACTCATCTACATTGTAATGATACTGAAAATAGAAAGCATTTCTTCCACCAGGCAGTCCACATGCAATTACACTGATGTCAACACTGTACAAATTTTGAAACAATCTAAATCAAATGGCAACCAGCTCAATAATAATGTTTCATTGAATTTAGACTCGTGGGCTACACAACTGGACCACTATAGCAATGTTACTCCAGTAATTTTAAAAATTTCTAACTTTACTGAAAAGACCAAAAACAGTGAAAGGTGGACTAGCGATCCATTCTTTTCCTTTGAGAGAGGATACCAGATGTTTGCTGATATTGATTGTTCTGGAACTCTTGGTGGTATTGGCACACATGTATCTGTTTACCTTTTTGTCATGCCAGGTGCATATGATGATGAACTACAAGAATCTGGCCAGTGGCCAATGAAAGGAACATTCATAATAGAACTGCTAAACCAAAACAGTGATAGTGACCATCATAGAGAAGTAATGTTATTTAGCAATGATACCTGTAATGAATGTGCTAAAAGGAAGATGAAGAACATGAGACTTCATGGGTATGGATATAGTACATTTATTCAGTTAAGTGAATTAATTGATGACAATAAATATCACAAAAATGATTCTGTTTACATAAGGATTACTTACAGCACTTGTTATTCATGCCATATTGTAGAAGATAGCTTAAACATGTTACCAGTATGTATTGAATTTTTTATGATCGATTATTTTGCCATTCTCATATTATTACTTTTAACTGAAGTTTTTAGAAGTTTGACAGAAACATCTAAACATGTTTTTGGTTTACAGAAGATTAGATTTGATCTAATACAGCTAGCAATAGATAAAGATACATTAAGGACTCTACTATTTTCAATGATAATATTAGCCACTGAAAATTTGCCATATGTACTGTGGGATCAAATGGATCTTGTTAGTTACAATGTTGCTGGTGTATTTTCCACTACAATAACTAGAATATGGATACTTTTGAAACATCCGTGTGCAGTCAGTATATATTCGTGTGCAGAAAGAAAGTATGTTGTTGTAAAGCCAATGTGGATACTCATAAATTTTACTCAGACCTGTGATCCTAGGATAACTGCCATACTAGTAGTAAGTATAACAAGTGTAAACACATTAGTTGTAAACATGTTTAATGTATTTGATTTGTAACACATAAACTAAAGTTTAATGGATTTTAAGGTGTTATACATAGTAAGAATGCATAATTTCTGTGTATAGATTTTTTTTATTGTCAGTATATTTCTTCACAAACATGCACTAGTAGTTGTTATTAATTTTATAACTTCAATTCAAGTGTATACTTTCCAATACTAAAAAAAAAACAGTGGTCATTCCCCTTCATCTTCAATCACGTTGTACATGCTACACAGTGCAAGAAACACTTCTACAATTAATCCAATCATTATGAAAATTTTATGGAGGATTCTTATGATAGCTCTGTATACCCATGTGATGTGACAAGGGCAACAAACAGGCCATTTCTGAAAGTAGATTTGCACTCATAATCTAACTCAAAGTCACAGGTCAAAAACTGCTAAATTTGTGCCAAGTCAGTGATCAAGGATGAACATTTGGAACCCACAATCCAAAAGCTATCAATATAATTATGTTACAGGTCACAAACTTGAAAAGGTTCTAAGTCACAGGCCAGTTATAACTTTGACTGTGGCCTCAGATCTACCTACAGCACTCCTACTTGAAAATTGACACCCTCTTACCAACTAGGTGGTAGAGAAAAAAGAGCACAAAGGTGAGTTGATGATGCTTGTATGCATTGTAGCTCCTGCAGTTGGCAAATAGGTACGTCTCAGGTAAGGTAAGCGACGTCGAACAGTGACGAAATCAATCTCCTAGCCTTGAAAAGGGTACTGGATTGAACAGCTCAGCTATGCATGGTTGTAATAGTAGTCAAGTTATATTTGATATCAGCAAGCAGTTATAAGTCATTTAGAAGAAAATTCAGTTGATTAAATAAAACTTTACAATTTATACAAACTTGTCGAAAGTGTTTGAGACTGCTCTGAAGGCATGCTTATGGTCAGAAGGCCAAACCATCATGACTGATCCCTACTATACTGTACCGTACTGTATGATTTACTGTAATGGCAACGTCTGCATGACTATTATAGTAACTGCATTGAACCACATGGCTACATGGAAGCAGCTAAATTTCTTGAAACTTTCTTTGCTGGAAAGGAAATTGAAGCATACTGGACCCAACAGCAACGATTGATTATTGTCTTAACTTTTTTAAACCTTGGCTTTTTAAAGGCCACACCTTTTTGGATTGTTTTACAAGCTGGCTAAATAATCATGTCAGTGTCAGTGTCAGTGTATGGAAGAATTGTAGTAACCTGCTATGTTGCTATCAACAGTTGAATGCAATATTCAACAGCTATTAATGGTATGCATATTTTTTGTTAATGCATAGCCAGAGTTGTGGAATAGCCAGTCTATCATACAATAGGTCCCTAGTGGGATAGCATTCACTGAATAAAATGATTTGCTGGTGAGAAGTTGATGTTTAAGTGCAGGTTGAAAGCAGAGAAAATCTCAGATCTCAGCTGTTGTGGCTCCTTTGGACTGCATATTGCTGGGGATCAAGTCACCACTGGGTATTTTTCTGCATTCTTCACGTTTTAGTTACATCCTTTATTCATGGGCTTTGAGCCTTCTCACAGGTCCCTAGTGGGATAGCATTCACAGAGTACTGTATAGTCATAAAGATTTGATCTTTTCTATCCAAAATTGCTACCAAAATTAAGCCTCAATTTTCCTTCGCAATAGGCTGGCAAATGCAATATTGCCATGTAGACATAATCCAGCTCAAAACTTCCTTTATAGCTAAATGCTTTCTCAATATATATGAAATTTTAAAAGATCGTTATCTAAACTAACTGATGACTTCAGCATATCAAAACAGTTAATTGTCAAATTTTCTAAAGTCGTTATTGTACCAATATAACCAAAGTGGGACAAGGTGGCTTCCAAAACAATTGATGGTGAAAAGTTGTGAGATCAAGAAACAATGGCTCCAGTAATGTCTTTCTTTATTGTAAAATGCTTTAAAGAATGCATGCCAAACTTATATTAGAGTCTTGGGTTTGGCCTGCTTAGCTATAATTGATTTGTACGTAAAAGTGCTAATTCAGAAATGACAGAGCCATAAAACATTTCTGTGCATGCTTGATTACAAACAGCTTACAGAGTTATGAGTAGTCATTCCTGGAATAATAACTGGTACAGGTACATTTTCCCAAGAAGCTATGTAAGGAGGCTTTGAGTTGAATTGTTGACAAGAAACTCCAAAGGCAAATAAATGAACTGAATATGTACTGTTTGCACAAAAAGAATGGTTATTATTATTATTACTATTATCAATTCTGTCAAAAGACCGGGTTGTACAAAAGGACAAGCCTGTAGGCGTACTTCCCACACATACACACCAGAAATTACAAAAACAATGACATAAGCAAATACACCTGAAAAACAAAATAACTACTACAAGAACAAAAATAAATACCAACAAAACAAGAACATTAAGTATAGAGAAGATTCAAAAAAGAAAACGACGGAGGGCTAAACGGAACAAGGGTGGCTGTTTAATTCGCAGGATGGTATGGGGTATGGTATTCCACAGAAATGGGCTGTTCACAAAGAAAGAGTACCGAAAAGAATTAATAGACGATGTCACAGGCCGGATAGATAGAGGGTGACACGGGAGCTTGGTTGCACATGGATGGGGGAATTGAGCAAACTGGAGAATCATTTTGGGTGTAGCTGAGACTGATGGAGAATGTAAGTATGTGTTGTTGCCTTGTTCTCTTAATTGTGGACTGCATCTCTTTCATTACAAATTTTACAATCACATCAATGAAGAGTGTACTACGTCAGGGGCGGATCCAGACTTTTAAAAAGGGGAGTTTCACTTTGGAATTGCAACTTCAGCCTAGCTGTAAGCTGAAGACCAAAAAAAAAAGGTCATCACCTGCTGACTATAGCTGCTCCTCATGCACCAACTATACTTCCTTCTTTATAACTAGATACATAGCTTGCTACACTGCTCCTCAAAAGACTACTGTGACTGCTCTATTAGAGTATCTCGATTTGACTGCTCTATTAGAGTATCTCGAGTATGAAAGGCTCTTTCAAAAGGGGGGTTCCATGGAACCCTTTGAACCCCCCTGGATCCGCCCCTGCACGTTCGTTCATCTGTGAGTATTGTGGCTACTCATCCACCTACAAAGATGTTACAACTGTGCGCCGGCCCATTTGTCCTGACTACCCATGGCCAGTGTCCTGTCCGAACTCTTTAGTGTTCAGTGGAAAATTTGACATAGCAGTCTAGAGCAACATTGTCTCATCTGCCCTGAGGAAATGGTGTCGTATTCATTTAGTGGTATGGGATGTGAAGTAAAAACAAAGTGTCACTTACTACAGTAGCACATCATGTCTACTATGTTGCAACATCAATTGATAATGTGCAGTGCTCTTAAGGAACTAAAACAAAGCAGCGAAGCATTATCAAAAAAAATTTAACTTTCAAAGAGGACATTGTATTGCTGAAACAGGATGTATAATGAAAAGACAAAAACTGAACTAACCACAGCACACACTGTTGGATTAACAGATACAAGTTAATGTCTGAAAAAGTTAAGAAGACTAACTGAAGAGCTTACCTTTCATCACTCTAGCAACATTGTCCACCAGTATTCCTGAACCAATATCTCCTGTGATTATCAAATGGACGGATTATGCTGACATAAAGCGGCATGCTGCAACAAAGGTTGACATTTGCTATTATGCATCACCATTCTACACCCATCCAGGGGGGTATAAGATGCAGTTACGTGTATATCCTAATGGAGTGCAAAGTGGAAAGGGTACTCATTTGTCTATATATATTGCCATGTTATGAAAGGGGAAAATGATGACTATTTAAAATGACCATTCAGAGGAATAGTTAATGTCACTTTACTTAACCATAGATAGGCATTCCAGTATCCGAGATTTTTTAATTTAAAAAATCTCCGTATATTCCCCAATAGAACCCTGGCACAAAATAACAACTCGTGTTTAACTTGGAATTGCTCCGTCGTCCGAGCTCCAATGAGGATGAAAATCGCTGTGAGATTTGTCCACACACTGATTATCATGAAAATCTTAGTTTTATCGTACGCGTTACATATAAATAAGTTTTGTGTTGTTTTGTAATCTTTTCAAGCCTTGTAATGTATGTAGAAAACTTTAAATAACGTACTGTTGGGTGGAAGGTAGCCACTGGTGCTTACTTTAAAGTGCATAGTTACTTCGTTCGGGTTAGCAATTTTCAGCTCCAGAACAATTTTCTGATGGCTATGTCATCAGCTCAAAAGTATAAACCACTTCAAAGTCGGCATAACAATGCCATAATTGAAACCACAACTCCACCTTAGGTATTGTTGCATCATTGTGGCACCTCCACTTTAGTTGTTTACCTTCATAAGTTGTTAACTTGATGTTTTTACTTACCTGAGATAGCCACTTGCCTATGGGTATACACCATTGTATTGAGAAGTGTGCAATAGGTGAAACATATTTGCTCACCACAAAGCATACAAAGATCACTGAGATCCAATATGATCTGAAGTTACTCTCATTACATGTACAAACTTGCAGGTAAAAAGATAACCCGGGAAAAAAAACAAAAAAAAAACTTGCAGGTAGAAGCAACTGCAGTTTCAAGATAGTCCAGATTGCTAGACGGCTTCCTGATTCAATTGTGCCATCTTTCTCTTTAAATGTATGGGGAGCCCCGGAGAAAAAATGTACCTTTTTTCAGTTTTTAAGTACTGTGCATGCCATAGTAGCTAATTCCAACCCAACAAACTATATATTTCTGAGATTGGCAATCAATATTCTATCTATTGAGCATATAAAAAGTCCATTTTTCCAAAATTTAAAAATCGGGCTGGAATACCTACCATAGAGAAAATACTCAACATCACCATGAAGATTCATGGATGTCAGGCACTGAGCATGAGCCTTCTGTTGAAGTTGTTAAGAAGCCAGATACACTGCTTGAAGGTTCTTAGTTTACTAATTTGTTAAGAGGCCTTACTGTAGATATACTGATAGTAAAGTGTCAGTAAACTTAGGTATATGGAACATAATTAGTTTACTAAGTTTTAAACTCTCAGTAAAACATCAGTGAATGCAGGTTTACTGAAAAACTACTAAAATAACAAACAATTAACTGTTCCATGTACTGGGGATATACCACTGTAGTAAACTAAGATACTTCAAGCAGTGATAGTTTCAGGAATAAAATTGGGTGGGGACTTGAACGATTTATAGCTTTATCAATAGTTGAGTCTGATACCATGACTAAACAATACCTGATGAATGGTGTATTTTAGAATTACCGCTGCTGTAACCTAACAACACTTTTTGACTGACTATGGATGTATATGTAAAGCTGCAAGTATATATGTCAATAAGCATAAAATTAATGTGTATGTACATGCTCTTTGGAAGTTTCCATAGTTACCATGATGCACAACATGAAAAATTATGAATTCACTACTGAGGTTGGTGTGTTCCAAATCTTTATGGAAGAGGAGAAAATGAGTGTAGCAAGTTAACAGATGAAATGATATTACCTGTATGTTAAGTCATTAATTTGTAGAGCACAGAAATAAAAATGAAAGTAATCCAGGGGATGCTGGGTGCTACACTAGCAGCTGCATGGACTACTTTGTTTTGCACCTATCACAACATTTTGAAAAAATGATTCCAAGGCCAGGAAAAGTTGATTAACATATATCATCCCTGCTTGCATAAACAACTATAAATGTTGCTACTAACTAGTAGAACTTCTATAACTGAATTCAGTATACATGTTTCTCAAGTGTCACACCACATTCTAAATAGATATAAGGTTGTTGTCTCTATAAAGTATTATAGCTCATGCACATAGGAAGAGGCATGAACATCCAGTATTTAAAGGAAAAGCTTCTTTAAAAACTGCTACATCTGGTCTATATCATATAGCTAATACAGCAGTAACAGTTACTCGATGGTGTTCAAAACACATGCACAAGTTGGGATGTACAGAGTACATGCAGGACATTCTGATTCTGAGAGTTCAACCAGGGTATAGAACATTAGGTAATAATTTCTTTGCCTTGTTACAATAGCATTTAATATTAACATACAACTGTCATAATATAGTAGAATGTTTTGACTGTTATCTCGATCCTATATTGATGTGTACTAGCATGATTCACAATCTATTGTCCAGGGACTTTTTGGAAAACATGAAAGCATTAGTTTAACATTATGACTGTAAAATGTGCCTATGCTATGGTACAAAGCTACAATATAATTCTTACTAGCTAGAACTCTCTATACAGCTGGTTCCAATTGCTTGTAACAATGTATGTACAAAATAGTTATTATGGATTGTTAGCTGTAGATGCATGAGTATGCATGCATTTATGATCTGCAAAAAGCTCGTGTCTACCACAATACCCACTTTTTGCAGGTTAGTTTTCATTCACTACCAGCTCATCACTATATACACATACTCACAGTAAACAGCAGATAAGTTGTAATGACCTACATCACATCACTTACTTTCTATAATGTAATATTCTGCTAGCTGTTCACTGACACAAGGTCAGGCTAAAAGGTAGTAGCTAACTGTGAAAATGACTATTCAAAGCACTAAAGCTGGCATGCATCAATTACAATGTGGAATTTTTTTTTTACATTTCAAGGTAATATTGTAGACTAATTTCTTTGCTTTGTTCAAGGGGTATAGCCAAAGACTTGGGACTCTCGTACACTTTCTGAGAAATCCAAATCAATTCAACATTTAGAAATCCCAAATTCCAAACCATGTACAAAGTAGGTTATTCTCGTTTCCATCCATTTATGATTTCAATTACGGCTGCCGCTCTATACACAAGATTACACCTATTCTGCCACATAGTGCAAAGTACGCCTGTGTCTCTCATGAAGTTCCTTTGATCCCCTGTCAGCTACTCTCTTAGGTGTTTCCTGAGCAAGTATTAGCAAAAACAAACATCACAATAAAAATTGAAGTAACTGTATTGTATTTACAAATATTTTTTTAATACAGAAATACTTTTTGAAATACTTATAGTATGTTCACGTTGAGCTGAATCCTCAAAAACATTTAATAACTCATGGATGCAATTACACACGATCTTGAAATTCGGCTCATTTGTAGTACTGCTTGACCCGCTAAAAATATTTCAAAATCTTGTTGTTCTAATGTTTGACAAAATATTTATGGCCAATCAAAATTTTCACAATACATTTCTAATGGGGAAGCCATATAAGTACAGTGCCCATTGCAGTCCTTTCCCGAACTTGTAATGGAGCCAAACCATACGTGTCTGTTGTTGACACCTTTGCTGTTACCAATAATCATCTGGTTGGCTGAAATGTTAACTCTGTTGAGAAAATATCCACTTTTAATATTTAGCTGTTTTTCAGGATTCAACTCAACGTGAACATACTATAAATATTGGGACTGTCGTACATCATGTTGGATATTTGTGTGAGCATTGGCTACCCCTCAGCTTTGTTGCAACAAGGCAGATCTGAGCTAACATTAAATATGACTACATGTTGGTGATATTAGAATGTTTTGACTGCTGTACTTGATCCTAATGAGTAATAAAACTTTAATTTGATGCAATCTACAAAATTAATGTCTACCATACGGGCAGTGATCATA
Source organism: Dysidea avara (assembly GCF_963678975.1). Lineage (NCBI taxonomy): Eukaryota > Metazoa > Porifera > Demospongiae > Dictyoceratida > Dysideidae > Dysidea > Dysidea avara. Next base: position 6,315,238 of record NC_089283.1, on the reverse strand, counting down.
AATTCAATCAACTTTTCCTGGCCTTAGAATCATTTCTTCAACATATAATAAAAAGTGCATGGTGAACAAAATAGCCCAGCTAATGTACCATCGATCCAGCATCCCCTGATCACTGCCTTTGTTTCTTTATAATTCTATGTTTCATAAACTACTTACCAAACAATATTATCATCTTATCTGTTAGATGCTGCAGATGACATCATTCCATTTATTCAAAAGAAGACTGTTTGCCGGCATGGTATACATACCTACAGACTAGACTGTAGACATTTAAAAAATTGGCAATTAAATGAAAGTCTCAAAATTTCATTAAACATTTAAAAGAGTGTATTTTTAATGAATCACAAACAGTATTAACAGGAGCACACATTAGGTGGTTTCCAGAATTGGTTGTGAAGTATGTTGCTATGTAGATGTGGGGGTCTGGGAATGTAGTCCCCAGGTACTGAATTTTGAGCATTAAAATGATATGAATTTTAGTAAAAGTGTCAAATATATGTTTAAGCTTGCAGTAGCCTACTCCTAAATGTCAAATGTTATGGATAGCTATATATGATTTATGGCTGGTTAGCTTGCGGTTACAAACTATAGTGATTCAAATACATAGTTATTCAAATTCTCCAAATAAAATGAAAAACTCAAGATTTTAATAGCTACTTTAAATAAATTAGCTATTTAATATACCTTGTAGCTATTCCGTGTTATGAATATTTTATTAGAGTAGTATAATTTTTTGACTGCTCTATTAGAGTATCTCAGTCTTCTATAGGATTGCATCTCGGATTAGCTACATACACTTGTTCCTTAATCTGCAAGTTAATCGAGACAAGTTTTACACTCCTGCATGCCATCCTACTTATTCTGTATTATATTAAGCTTATATTTACTAAATTATTATTATTATTAAACACAGAGAAAAAGGCATAATGCCTGTGAGTCCTGTTCATTTACAATAAACAATTACATTAAGAATAAATGTTATCAATCAAAATTTTAAAATTGTCAGTAGAATTAGACGACACTACATAATTGGGTAAATTGTTCCATGAATTGATGGTTCTTACTGCGAACGTTCTTTTGGGCATGAGGTTTAAAAAGTTTGAAGTCATGTCCCCTTGTAGCACTTGACAAATTCAGGTGGAAAAATAATTCAGGTTGAAGATTAACATACCCTTGTAAGACTAAAGGTAATCTAATCAAAAACAGCCAAGCTGTAAAAAAAAGGTGCGGCCCCCAAAAAGGCCATGGTGAAAAAAGATGTGAAATCCAAGGTGGCGGCCAAGAAATGGCTGTGATGGTAGGTTAATGGTTAAATTTTAATAACAACAATTCAGGTGAATTTGGTGCCAAGACCAAGCGGCACAAAATTCACCTGAATTGTCGTTATTGAAATGTAACCATTAACCTACCATCACAGCCATTTCTTGGCCGCCACCATTTCACATCTTTTTTCACCATGGCCTTTTTGGGGGCCGCACCTTTTTTTACAGTTTGGTTGTTTTTGATTAGATATCACTTTTTTTTGTATTTGTATACTGCAAAGCTGGCCTATGGCTGGCTTTTGGGCTTTTTTAACCCATGTGTTTTTTTCTTTACCACAGGAAGAAGAAAAGAACTTAAAGAAGATTTTTAATACTTCAATTATTTTTGATTTTATTAGTAATTATACAAATTATATACATGTATTTATTACATGCCCATTATTCCCCACAGGATATTTTTTTGCAGCTGATCTCTCTACTGGGTGACTTGAAATGTAGCTGAACTATATACAGGATGGTTTCTTTGTAGCTGAACTCTCTACAAGGTGACCTCTTCTAGCTGGTCTCTCTACAGGGTGATTTGTTTCTAGCTGAACTCTCTACAGGTGATTTGTTTGCAGCTAAACTCTCTACATGGTGGTTTCTTTGTAGCTGAACTCTCTACATGATGGTTTCTTTGTAGCTGAACTCTCTATAAGGTGACTTCGTCTAGCTGAACTCTCTACAGGGTGATTTTTTTGTAGCTGAACTCTCTACAGGGTGATTTATTTGCAGCTGAACTCTCTACATGATGGTTTCTTTGTAGCTGAACTCTCTACAAGGTGACTTCGTCCAGCTGATCTCTCTACGGGGTGATTTGTTTCTAGCTGAACTCTACAGGTGATTTGTTTGCAGCTAAACTCTCTACATGGTGGTTTCTTTGTAGCTGAACTCCCTACATGATGGTGTCTTTGTAGCTGAACTCTCTACAAGGTAACTTCTTCTCTACAGGGTGATTTGTTGTAGTTGAATTCTCTACAAAGTGGATTGTTTGAGGCTGAACTCTCTACATGGCGGTTTCTTTGTAGCTGAACTCTCTACAGAGTGATTTGTTTGCAGCTGAACTCTCTACATGATGGTTTCTTTGTAACTGAACACTCTACAAGGTGACTTCTTCTAGCTGGTCTTTCTACAGGCTGAATTGTTTGTAGCTGAACTCTCTGCATGATGGTTTCTTTGTAGCTGAACTCTCTACAAGGTGACTTCTTCTAGCTGATCCCTCTACAGGGGGATTTATTTGTAGCTGAACTCTCTACAAGTCATTTATTTGCAGCTGAACTCTTTATGTGGTGGTTTCTTTGTAGCTGAACTCTCTACAAGGTGACCTTTTCTAGCTGATCTCTCTACAGGGTGATTTGCTTCTAGCTGAACTCTCTAGAGGTGATTTTTTGCAGCTAAACACTCTACATGGTGGTTTCTTTGTAGCTGAACTCTGTACATGATGGTTTCTTTGTAGCTGAACTCTTTACAAGGTGACTTCTTCTAGCTGAACTCTCTACGGGGTAATTTCTTTGTAGCTGAACTCTCTATATGATGGTTTCTTTGTAACTGAACTCTCTACAAGGTAACTTCTTCTAGCTGATCTTTCTACTGGGTGATTTGTTTGCAGCTGAACTCTCTACATGGTGGTTTCTTTGTTGCTGAACTCTCTACAAGGTGAATTCTTCTACCTGATCTCTCTACAGGGTAATTTGTTTGTAACTGAACTCTGTACAAGTGTGTTTTTGTGGGAGATCTCACTGCAGGTTGATTTTTTTGTAGCTGAACTCACTAAAGAGTGATTTGCTTGTAGCTGAACTCCTTGCATTGTGTCTAGTTTCTAGCTGATCTCTCTACAGGGTGATTTGTTTGTAGCTGATCTCTCTACATGTTGATTTGTGTGTAGCTGATCTCTCTGCAGGTTGATTAATTTGTAGCCGATCTCTCTACAAGGTAATTTGTTTGTAGCTGAACTGTCTATAAGGTGATTTGTTTGTAGCTGATCTCTCTGCAGGTTGATTTGTTTTAGCTGAACTCTCTACAGGGTGATTTACTTGTAGCTGAACTCCTTGCATTGTGTCTAGTTTCTAGCTGATCTCTCTACAGGGTGATTTGTTTGTAGCTGATCTCTCTACATGTTGATTTGTGTGTAGCTGATCTCTCTGCAGGTTGATTAATTTGTAGCCGATCTCTCTACAAGGTAATTTGTTTGTAGCTGAACTGTCTATAAGGTGATTTGTTTGTAGCTGATCTCTCTGCAGGTTGATTTGTTTTAGCTGAACTCTCTACAGGCTGATTTACTTGTAGCTGAACTCCTTACATTGTGTCTAGTTTCTAGCTGATCTCTCTACAGGGTAATTTGTTTGTAGCTGAACCCTCTATAAGGTGATTTGTTTGCAGCTGAACTCTCTACATGGTGGTTTCTTTGTTGCTGAACTCTCTACAGGGTGTTTTGCTTGTAGCTGAACTCTCTACAGGGTGATTTGTTTCTAGCTTATCTCTCTACAGGTTGATTTGTGTGTAACTGATCTCTCTACAAGCTGATTTGTTTGTAGCTGAACTCTCTGCAAAGTGTTTTGTTTGTAGCTGACCTCTCTTCAGGGTGATTTGTTTCTAGCTGATCTCTCTACAGGGTGATTTTTTTGTAGTTGATCTCTCTTCAGGGTGATTTGTTTCTAGCTGATCTCTCTACAGGGTGATTTTTTGTAGCTGACCTCTCTTCAGGGTGATTTGTTTCTAGCTGATTGCTCTACAGGTTGATTTGTTTGTAGATGAACTCTCTACAGGGTAATTTGCTTGTAGCTGAACTCCTTACATTGTGTCTAGTTTGTAGCTGATCTCTCTACAGGGTGATTTGTTTGTAGCTGATCTCTATACAAGTTGATTTGTGTGTAGCTGATCTCTTTGCAGGGTGATTTGTTTGTAGCCGATCTCTCTACAAGGTAATTTGTTTGTAGCTGAACTATCTATAAGGTGATTTGTTTGTAGCTGATCTCTCTGCAGATTGATTTGTTTTAGCTGAACTCTCTACAGGGTGGTTTGTTTCTAGCTTATCTCTCTACAGGTTGATTTGTGTGTAACTGATCTCTCTACAAGCTGATTTGTTTGTAGCTTATCTCTCTGCAGGTTGATTTGTTTCTAGATGATCTCTCTACAGGTTGATTTGTTTGTTGCTGATCGCTCTAAAGGTTGATTTGTTTGTAGCTGAACTCTCTGCAAAGTGTTTTGTTTGTAGTTGATCTCTCTACAAGGTGATTTTTTTGTAGCTGACCTCTCTTCAGGGTGATTTGTTTCTAGCTGATATCTCTTCAGGGTGATTTTTTGTAGCTGACCTCTCTTCAGGATGATTTGTTTCTAGCTGATCGCTCTACAGGTTGGTTTGTTTGTAGCTGAACTCTCTACAGGGTGATTTGCTTGTAGCTGAACTCCTTACATTGTGTCTAGTTTCTAGCTGATCTCTCTACAGGGTGATTTGTTTGTAGCTGATCTCTCTACAAGTTGAATTGTGTGTAGCTGATCTCTCTGCAGGTTGATTTGTTTGTAGCCGATCTCTCTACAAGGTAATTTGTTTGTAGCTGAACTGTCTATAAGGTGATTTGTTTGTAGCTGATCTCTCTACAGGTTGATTTGTTTTAGCTGAACCCTCTACAGGGTGATTAATTTGTAGCTGAACTCCTTACATTGTGTGTAGTTTCTAGCTGATCTCTCTACAGGGTGATTTGTTTGTAGCTGATCTCTCTACAAGTTGATTTGTGTGTAGCTGATCTCTCTGCAGGTTGATTTGTAGCCGATCTCTCTACAGGGTAATTTTTTTGTAGCTGAACTGTCTATAAGGTGATTTGTTTGTAGCTGATCTCTCTGCAGGTTGATTTGTTTTAGCTGAACTCTCTACAGGGTGATTGCTTGTAGCTGAACTCCTTACATTGTGTCTAATTTCTAGCTGATGTCTCTACAGGGTGATTTTTTGTAGCTGAACTCTCTACAGGGTGATTTGTTTCTAGCTTATCTCTCTACAGGTAGATTTGTGTTGATTTGTTCATTGCTGATCGCTCTAAAGGTTGATTTGTTGTAGCTGAACACTCTGCAAAGTGTTTTGTTTGTAGCTGATCTCTCTAAAGGGTAATTTGTTTGTAGCTGAACTCTCTCCACAGTGACTTGTGTGTAGATGAATTCTGTGTAGCTGAATTCTCTACAGGGTGCATGACTTATTTATAGCTGAACTTTCTTCAGTGTGACTTGTAATGTTCTGAATCTCTATAGTGATATATTTGCTTAACTTTCCACATGGTAACTTGCTTCTTGCTGAACTGTCTATAAGATTAACTGTTTGCAGCTGAACTCCCTACAGAATAACTTGTGATGTAATAAAATTCTATAATGGAGTAAATAAATTAGCCGAATGCTCTATTAGGGTGACTGTTCTATTAGAGTATATCGATCTCGCATTTACTACACGGAGTTGGCTTTCGAATTATAACTCAGTGGTTTGTAATCCGATTCTTCTGTACTACTGCAAGGACTTTCTATGAAGATTATTCCAGCTATACACCGATTTTCAGCTCATTGCTCTAAGCGGTTTGCCTAGTGGGCGTGAAAACTAATACTTTTTTTATTCATAAAAATCGATCGCGTAATTGTGACACAGGTTGGGTTTTGTGTCATATCTCCATGGTCTTTATCTCGATTTCTTTCAAACCACCAAAAGGCACTCCCACGATAGTTACTCCATCTACATAGCAATTTTCAACTCATTCCATGAAGCGGTTTACCCTGTAGGCGTGACAACAAATCGATCTTGTTTTACGCGAATAATCGGTCATAACTCCTTAACCATTCATCGGATTTGTACCAAATTTGATGCTAGGATTCGCCGTTGGACTCCCTTTCTGTGTGCTAAATTTCAAGGCGATCGGAGTACGCGTTTGCCTGTTATAGCAATTTTTGCAAGTGTGCGAAAAGACGAAGAAAAAAAAAAAAAACCAAGAAAAAAAGCGAAACTTTGGCAGCTCGTATCTCGGAAATGGCTGGAGCGATTTCCTTCAAATTTGGAATGTAGACTCCCCTGTCTGGCGGGCAACTGTGTAGCAAATTTGGTTCCAATCAGATAAGTGATCACCGAGATACAAAGGTGTGAAAATGACGTTTTCGTTCTTCCTGTCAATATACTCACGGGTGTGGCGCGCCGGCTTCTTGGGCCGCACGACACACTACCGTGTGTCTTGATATGTGACCGGATTTCATATAACAAGGCTTCCACACACACAAAATCAAACTTACGACTTTACCAGAAATGGATTGCTGGTCTAATACACTATCATATTTAACACTGTACTTCCTTCAGCACTAGCAAGTCTGGTTTCTGTAGCAGCTTTCTTCCGACCCTGTCAAAGCCACGAGTGTGAGATTGGCACCATTAAATGGCCATGGCTTTGTGATAATGGTGTGTACAGAGATGCCAAGGTTCACAATCACTTAGGAGTGAGATTTCCCCAACTAGATGTAATTTACAATTAACATGCAACAGAGCAGAGCCTCCATTGTTATCTTAGGAAGGCTCTGCACAAGTTAGCTACCATGCACAAAGCAACATAGAGTAACTGTCATTTACAGGATGTAATGGTGAATGGATAATAGCTGGTAGTTGCCATAATACATAAACAAATTAATGCATCTATTATATTAGTGCAGTTGGATAGCTAAACTACTTTTCCTCAGATTCAGCTGCAGTCATGTCACTTCATGGCCAGCTCTAAGTTTTAGATAGAACCCATCACACAATGAATGGTAGTACTGCCACACAGTCCATCCTTGTAATCCCGCCAAACTCGATCTAATGCCTACTTTAGTGCTATTTATAACTTAAATGTTTAAAAATAGAAGCAAGCGCCTATAAGTATAAATACTGTATTCAGTTATAAGCGCATGTAGTTAGACTTGGAACTTGTAATGCACCTATCAATGTTAAACCCCACTACCTCCTCGGGCTTACTAAGAGATTAGTGGGGGATTTTCGCCGATTTCATCAGAAATTTTGCCCCACTAGTAGGGCATTTGACCGTTCGAAATTTTAGGCGTTTGCTTTAGCCATAGATAATATAGCTACCTACTAGTAGGTAGCTATATTATCTATGTTTTAGCTTGCGAGCTATAAGAATTGATCTGGTTCCTAAAGTTTATTCCAGCGATACTACATGGAGATTTGACCACTAGTTGTTCCCCAGTAGGTGGAGAATTTGATTTTTCAAAAAGTCAAATCCCCACCATTTCCCCCACTACGCCCGGGAGGGGGGAGGTGGGGGATAACATTGATAGGTACATAATTGATGGAGCTTGTAATTGATGGCAAATGTTGAAGAAGAGTATACCCACTCTGCAATGCGTGAGATTAGCAGTTCCATGCGTGTGAGCGTGAGATTGCATGCAGTTGAGTGAGACTCACGCCCAATGCGTGAGACTTGGTATGTCTGTGTGTAGTGAGCTGGGACTTCACAGAGAGCTCGCCAATAGTGTTCTCAGTCAATTTGGAGTAATTTGAGGGCCATGGAGGGCCATGGAGGGCCATGGAGAGCCCAAACTTGGCCTCTGGATTCCAATCGTCTTCTTACTCCATTTTATACCCGTATATTAAGACCACCGTCCACCCCTACCCTCCCACCCTATTACTACCATCTGTGATATTATTACCCGCTCGAAAAAAGCTGCTCAAAACAGGGCAAATTTTGGGTATCAGAAATGTATACACCCACTCAGTGATAGCTAGTGAACAGATGAACAATTGGTGCAAATTTTGTTTGCACAGCTGTAGGCACTGGGAAGTTATTACACAATGATTCCTTAAAATCGCCATATCTCCTAACAAAGCTTTGTGCGTCGAAGCCTTGTTTTGTCAAATTCAGTCACATATACTCACAGGTGTGGCGCGCCGGCTTCTTGGACCGCACGACACTCTACCGTGTGTCTTGATATGTATCGATCCTTAAATCTTTCGGGGGCCTAAATCGCAAGAAAAATTTATGGTAACCCCCTCCGCTGGTGGGTCAAGATATGGCCGCTAATGGACCCTCTCAGTTTTGTCCCGAGTACAACGCATTATTGGATATGACAGAGGATCTATGTAACGCACTACCGATCAGTGAACTGTTCCCAGGTTTATTAACTGAACGAGTCATCGATTTTGACAACAAAGAGGAGCTGTGCTGCGAGAAGACAAGGAAAAGGATTGTTGAAAAGTTTATTGAAAAGTATCTCATCCCAGAACTATCAGTGGGAGAAACTAAACAATTTAAAGGGTTCATGTCTGTAATGAAGCGTTCAGAAAAGTGTGATTTTTTAGTAGAACGGATGGAGGAACGGATAAACTGTCATCAGTATCATTTACCAGGTGAATTGTGTGTTTGAAATTCCATGAATTCTCAGGTCACTGCGAGGGTCATCATTGGGCGAGCCCCACACGACCTCAGCAACTCGCTCAGCGATAGATCGTTTCAGCATCCATTGTTCATTACATGGCAAGTTAACAATTAAATATGAAAAACAAACCTTTCAAATTGTTAAGTGTCACAAAAGACCCTGAGACTTCTTGTCATCGTCAATGCCATGGATGAAAAATTAATGGCATGTAGCTAGATTACTGCTGGGGCTTCCTTATTTGTAATTTTCATTGTCAATACCACAGCAAAGTTAACAGCATAGATTACTGGACTTCCTTATTTTAGATTACTGAGCTATATTGGATGTACATGTTAGCACTTTACTTCATGCAGTCTTTATATTTATGAATGGATGATCATAGGCAGCAAAGGAGGGAACTGTATAGAATGCATCCACATAAACAACCAAGCTGTGATAATACGGTGCAGCCATTATAAGTGGTGAAAAAGTTGTGAAATCAAAGGTGGCAGCCAAGAAATGGCTGCAATATATAAGGCCACTCCAATTTGTTTTTATGTTTCTGGTCATTTGAAGTTTAGTTTTAGATGCAGGCGGGCGGAATTCAGCAACAAAGCAACAATGAAATGACTGCTCAATTAGAGTATTTTTGTGATTTATTGACTGTTCTATTAGAGTATATTGATCTGTACTATGCACTATGCCCATCTCTTGCAGGTTTTCACTAAATTATTATACTTAAGCAGTTTGATTTAGCATCTTTGTTGCAGCCCAATATTTGTTTCTGAAATCTGACTTTAAAAAATCTGATGCAGGCATTTTCCCCATGTATTTCTGAAATCTTACATTCTCCAAAAAAGGATGCGGGCGGTGGACCAATTGGAGTGGCCTAATCTTAAATTTTTAATATTGGCTATATGTATTTATTTTCATTAACATCATTGCAGCCATTTCTTGGCCGCCACTGTTGATTTCACAACATTTTTCACCCAAAGACTGTACCATTTTTTCACAGCTTGGCTGTTTTGTGTGGATTTCACTTAGTTTGTACCTTATTTCACTTAGTTTGCCTATGGGTGACTTTGGGGTTTGTTTTTACTCACATTCTATATAGACACAATCATGATTACTGAAGACAGGCTTGTAAGCTAGAATATTCATTTATAAAGTATATATAAATTAAGGATAAACAACCAAGATAGCGGTCGTTTAGGATGTGGATGTTAGGTATGGAGGTGTCTGGTTCAAATCCTGGTAAATTTTTTGGTGTTGTACACCTTTTTTTATCCTGCGGTGACTGCCCTATTGGAGTATCTCAATCCCACGATTTTACACGTCCTTACTGAGTGTTTGCTTTATAACTCTGTAGATTTACTTCCATACCATCAAAAGGCACTGCTACTTTGGTCAGCCCCAATTCTTAAGTTATTCCCATACTCGGTTTACCTGTAACTGTGAGCAAAGTTTGATCTTTTATGCAAATACACATTCATTACTCCATGGATATTTATCAGATTCATAGCACCTTTGATACATTCTTCATTTACACCGAAGTTTGCGGCAATCGAGTCACACATTTACATTTTATAACAATCTTTGCAATGTGTGCGAAAAGAAATTGAAGCCCTCAAGACCCCCATGGTTTAAGAAGAAAAAGAACGAAGAAAAAACTAATATCTAGATTTGAACATTCATATTACTGATGCAAATTCAATGTGCGTCCTACCCTACCTGGCAGACAGCTATAATGCAAAAATGGTGTGCTGTGGAGAAGGGGCAATAAAGCTATGCATGCATGAAAATGCTGTTTTCTTTCTTCCTGTCAGTATACTCATAATGTGGTGTGCTGGCTTTCTTGGCCGCACGACACACTACTGTATGTCTTGATCATAGGAATGCTGAACACCAGAACAGTAAAAAGAAGAAAACAGAAATAATATGTGAAGGAGACATGCAACTGAAACTGATTACTGCCAACCACAACTTGTAGCATTTTTTTTTGCTGCATTATGGATAGGTTCTGGTTCCCTGCCAAAACCAGTATAGTGTATCAAAGTATATCCTTCAAAAAAAATCTCTTAAGTTGTCCACCCCTGCATTTGACCTGCATTATCAAACAGTGCAATAGTACTGTGTAGTAGGCAGCACCACCAAAAAGCAATGAAACAAGCTACATCTACAATCCAGCCTGCTGAAATTACAGATAACTCTCGTGACCACCAGCTGCATTGAAACCATATGATCATGCATTACCACAATTGAATGCCAATACAGTAGTGGAGAAAGAAATAGGACACAAAGGAGGACAAAGGTAAGTCCACAATGTATGCACTGCAGCTGCTGCAGTTGGCAAAAAGGCACATCTAGGACTGAAGAAATGTCAAACAGTGAAAGAAATCAAGCCTATAGCATTAACCATAGTCGAGTTATGCTTGGCTGGAGGCATCATTTAGCCAATTAATAGAAAATTCAGTTAAACAGGAAACTTTCAAAATTCCATAGAAATGTGTTGGAATGATTTGGAATCACTCTGAAGGCATTTTTTGGGCTTCGTTATGCCTAACCAATACTTTCATGTTGTAATGAAGGAAAAGTAAGGTTGATTTTTGGTTGCCCAAACCTCCATGAACCCTACTATACAGTAGTACTGTACTGTATGATTGACAACAAGTATACAAATATAGAATTGTTTGAAATAATCCTGACCCAATTAAGATAATTATCTGTTGTTGATCTTAAGTTAAATTTTATTGCAACTACATGCTTTATGCACTATAATATCAATCCCAATGATTTTGTACTGAAACAAACATGTTTTCATGTTATATCATCTTTGTGTGCCTGAATAGACCATATTAAATGTATGGGATATTTTAAAGCCATTCGTATCAACACACATTCATAAAACAGTTCTGTGTTTAAAGGGCTTTACAGTTGGGGCAGCTAACACATGTAGCAAGAGCTATTTAGGAAGGAAAAGAGAACAGGTGAACATAAACTGACTATCATCAAGTATAGTAGTACTGTATTGTATTGTATTGTATCGTATTGTATTAGTGCTTTACAGTGACCAGCACTGAAGGTCTGACAGCAACATGTGCTGCAGCCTTAGGATTACCTAACCTAATTTCAAGGACTTAGACTTAGTGACTTATAGCTGAAAAGGTGCAACAGAAAAGGGGCCAATTCCTATTATATGCCTGTATAATAGGAATTGTGGAGGTTTGTGCTTTCTTGCCCCAAAATATCACAGAAAAGTCAGCCTCACATTTCCTTCATAATGGCTTGCCAGCAATTGTTAGGCATATAGCCAAGCCCATAAATGCCTTCAGAGTGACTCTTAACTCTTCCAACAAGTTTCTATGACATTTTAAACATATTTAACTGAATTTGACTAACTAATTGCTGCCTTCATCCAAGCATAACTCAACTATTTTAAAGGGTATAGGTTTGATTTCTTTACTGTTTGATGTTGCTTTGTCTATCAACGTGCTTTTTGTCAATTGCACAGCTATGATACATGTATCATGGACTTACTTTTATACATCTTTATGTTCCATTTCTTCTCCACTATCGTGCAGCGGTTTAATAGGCAGAAATGCTTCAGTGCTTTTAATTTCCGATGTTTGACTGGATGGATTGCAGAGGCACTTCTCAGACTGTTCTTCACTTGTAATTTCCATAGCTACTGGATTGATTGCAGAGACATCTCTTGTATTGGTCTTTGCTTTTAGATATGTATAATGGGTGGAATATAGCTGAAATTGAAGTGGAATGTTCACATCTTATTTCAGTAATTGATGGCTGGGGCATAGTCTCATGTGGCCAGACTGCTTTTTTTCTGTTGTGAATGAAGGTTGGCAGGAAAAGGGTCTGGTGTAACTCCAATACCGTACGGAAGAAAACTTAGGCGGTAAAAACTTTGGCGAATCCCACAATCGGACATTTGGCGGATAAAAAGTTTGGCGAATTTACTAGACAATAAACTCTAATTGATGCACTCGTGCAGCAACACGAGGCGATGTCGACGGTTTCGTTTTCTGTGGACTCTATGATACGCGGATACCATGAGTATATGCTCATTTGGGAGAGCCCTAGTGTTGGAGAGAGGTTAGCCTGTGAGCGGGAGCCTGGAAATGCTCATGATACGCACGCCGTGGCGATAAAGAAAGTCATCGATGGTGAAATTAAAATAGTTGGGCACATTCCCAAAAATATTTCTGCAATATGTTCCATATTCATTAGACGTGGTGGCAATGTTATGTGCCAGGTAGCTGGGGCTCGCCGATATTCGTCGGATTTGGTACAAGGTGGGTTGGAAATACCTTGTATTCTCAAGTTCGTTGCAGCAAATCAAAAGGAAGTTACCAAGACTATACGCCTGTTAGAGTCGGCATTAAATATCGAAAAAGTCACAATTAATTTCACTGCAAGTCCAGCTGATAGTGGGGATTCACCTCAGGCCTCATGCTCTACTATGAATAACAATCGTGATGTCACTAGTGGCGCGGCTAACCACGAAAGAGTGGAGAAGGACGAAGATAACTCAATGGACAAAGCTGATGGGCGCGATTTATCTCAAGCCTCATGCTCTACTCTTGCTGTCAGTAATGGTGGGGAAAGCCACAGAACTAAAGATAACTCAATGGACATGATGATAGATCTAACAGAAAGCACTAATTCACCACCTTCCAAAAAGCAAAAACTTTTTGATGCTGAGAATATTATCATGGGAGTAGAGCTGACAGATGCAGAGATAAATTATGGCCAACGTTTACTAAAGGAAAAGCATCCGAAGGTTAATTGATTGCGCACAACTTTATATCAGTGTAGAATGCAAGATGGTGAAAACAGTGTTCAAGTTGTTCACTGCCCTTCAAGATTTCACTGGATAACTGTTACCACCATAAACTGCAAGGCTAATGAAGTGAGGGTGTTTGATTCTTTATTTTCCTACTGTGACAAGCAGACCATTTCAATCATTAGAAATCTATATCAGACAGGCTCAGAGGAACTCAAAATCACTATGTGCCGGTGTCAAAAGCAAACTGGGAGCAAAGATTGTGGGTTGTTTTCTCTCGCATTTGCTGTTGCTTTAGTGTTTAAGTTAAATCCTAGTAAGATAAAGTTTCACCAAAAGAAGATGAGAGGCCATTTGGTGGACTGTTTCACAAAGAAAGTTATGACGCCATTTCCATGCAAATGATTTCATTACAGTTGTCTCTTAAATTAACAATGATTTTATTTGATTACATTCTGATCACCAATAATAATAATGACATGTATAATGGTTATTACAATCAATCAATGCTTATAAACTATAGCTGACAACTAAATACATGAAGCAATTCCAGTTTCCTTAAAACCATTGATTATGATTTCTGGCTTGTTTTTAACATAGTTACAAGCAGATTCTATCCAAGCTGCACTAAGTGGTTTAACGGTACTCATTTTTAGGTCAATAATCTTCTGTTGACCTTCTTGACGTTGCCGGAGTACTTGACATGCATACCAAGACTGGAATTCCGTACAAAGCTGATTTTTCACAGCTTTATTAACACTAACATCAAGTGGCTGTAATCGATCGGTACAGTTAGGTGGAACAAACACCACATTAATGTTGTTCTGATCTAGCTGGGTAAGAAAAGCTGAGGTACACTGGGCCTTAAAGTTATCAAAAAATCACTAAGGCTGGATAGTCAATGGCCAGGCCAAGACTCTGCCTCTTTTCAGTAATATACTGGAGTAGGACATTATCAACGTATTCTTTCATAGTGTCTTCATTAGACCAGTGATTAATGGAATATGTTATGTGCCATTTCTCAGGGAAACTGTGCTTCGGTAAGCAACGTGGAGTTTTCCCCTGATATATAATCTGAGGTGGCAAGAGATCACCAGTAAGAGATAAAGCTAAAACAGCAGTGAGCTGCCTTTTGTCATCCTTTCCCACTGCTTCTACCCTCTTAGCTCCTTTAGCTTCCATTGTCCAGTCAGAGGATGGTACAATGCTTAACCCAGTTTGATCAAAGTTGATGATCAGGTCAGCTGGAATTTCATCCATTGTTATTACTTGCTTGATTTCTAGCAAATAATCTTCCTTTACTGCAGCAAAGTTTTCAACAGTCACTTTTGCCTTTGTGGTCGCCTTGCGCTTAACGTAACCCATTCTGTGAAGCAAATATTGTGCCCAGCCTTTATTGAGATCTACTCTTGACAGCATATCTGCATTTTCATGCATCAAAATTCCTTCTGCAGAAGCTATGACCACTGTGGTATTGATACTAGTGCCAGTGGACCTCAGGTATTGAATGTATTCTCTAACCTGCTGATCTAGGTCCTCTCCTATTTTCAGCGGACGTCCGTTCTTTTTCGTTGTGAACCTTGCAAAATCCTCTACACTTGGAATGTCTCCCTCAACACGTAGCTGTCCCTTATAGAGGTCTTTTAGTCGACGAACAGATGTTTCTTTGAGCGGGGGCAGCTCAGCTTTCCGGCGGTATTCTGTGGCAAAGTACCTGATGGCAGCTGTAGTTCCATACTCGGCAGCTCTTCGGGCTATCATCAGCTTTTGCGCATCTGTTAGCATCTGATAAGGTCCTCTACAGGGCTTTTTTCCATCTGGTTTTTCCTCAAGTTTTTCAGTTACCGTCTTGTTGGCACTAGAAATCGCACCAGGCGGAACTGACGAACTCAAAGGCCCTTGGGGATCGGGTAGGTTAGTACTCGAAGATGACACAGAGTCACGCTTGGTACGTTTGTAGTAATTTAAGATTGACATAGCCATTTTGTCACTCCTGTTCGACACTCGGTTCGACACGCTTCCGCAGAGTGCTCATTCACGTGATTGCCTGTAAGTTGGTGAAAAAAAACTTTGGCGAATTGCTATTGATTCGCCAAATTCACCAAAGTTTTTTACCGCCAAAGTTTTCTTCCGTACGGTAGTTGTTTGGTTCCATCACTCAAAAAGAGAGGATAAGGCAATCTGGCCATGCGAGTAGAGCTGGAGCCCATGGTTTGGCCAGTCCAACCACTTTTCAGCTACTTGAATATTGTGAAAAGATCAAGACACTCTAATAGAACAGTGACCGCGATATACTCTAATAGAACAGCCATCACAATACTTTAATAGGGTGTTTGGCAGAATATAGCCACTGTCCTAATTACACTACTTGATCTAAGCTAGTATAGCTATGTTGTACTTTTCCAAAAGTTCCATTGAATTATCTGCATGATGTTGCACTAATTGTTCATTTATGTCTTGCATTAGCAATTACAATCAAAATTGCTTCCAATTCTCAAAGAACTAAACATTCACTTTAAGAAACATCGTGGAAGTAAAATAATCAGCTAGACATGAAATTGAAGTAATTGTACAATAGCACAAAGTTACCAGGATATATTCTTGATGTAAACAAAAAAGGAGAAAGAGACTGCATGTATAAAATAGTCTCCAAATATATAATGCCATTTCAGATCAACTATTTTCACAAATTTGTCTGGGAGAGCATGCCCATGGATCCCCCTAGGTTCATATATCATATGAAAATAACCTTTGATTGCATGACCTCCTTGGATGGCCTGACCACTCAAAATCTCTGGACTCCAGCCATGTAGTCAGAGCATGTGTTAGTCATGCAATTGATTTTTGCAATGTATTGATGCCATTCGTTTCAATGATGTGGTATGTGATGGTTTACCAATGATGAATTGTTATTTCAAAAAAGTGGGACCGTAGAAACAAAAGGCGATGAAACCAAAAGGCAATGAAACCAAAAGGCAATGAAACCAGGGAGGTCATCTACAGCTATACTAGTGGACAAACGTATAATCCGTACTTTGGTCATGGCAATGCTATTGACAGGCTGTATAACACTGAAGTAGTGAATAAATGACCCCTACTATTTTTATGACCCGTACTCATTTGTAATACTTGTAATGCTATACCAATGAGTGATCACTGAAATATTTATATGGAGGGTATGAAAACATTTATTGGTTTTATACTTCCTATTAAGCTCCAAATAATCACACTTTTTTTTAGCAGTGCATGTAACTTAATTTCACTGCTCCCACAGTTTAATTTCTTTACTAACCAGCAATGGTCATTTCTATAACATAGAGAAGACCTGATGGTCCTGTCAAATAGAGTTCTAAAACTTACCCGATTAATCAACCAGTTATTGTTAATGAATTCAGTTATCAGTTTTTTTCTCATAACCAGATAACCAAGATCTCTAGCTAATATTTTACTCAAAATGTATGGTTTGGGTACTCTTTTCATTGGTGTCACACTTGTTGTAGGGTTTAGCTTTACATATAAAGGCTTCCCTCATCCTAGGAGAGAATGTCTATTTCCCCGCACATTGGTAATGATGCCATCTGATTCCGTGATAGACAACTACTACAGGACACATTAAATGGAGTATATATGCACAAATATGCAAGTTGATGAAATGAGCTTCTAGCTACAGCCATTTCTTGTTGCCTATTACTGTACTTCGGCTATGCACTACTAGTATAATACACTATAAATTTTTTGTTAAGTTTAGTTATCTGGATAACCAGCAGTTATGATTTGCCTAGTAACCAGTTATAAAATTTTTCCCAGTTTCACAGCTCTACTGTCAAGTATGATTATCATCTGAAGTGCAATCCTGGTCAGACCCAGATATCATATGCTATGGTAGTAATGTACATGAAGGATTGGGCTTTTTGACCAATGATATTTCCCAATGACCAGTGCCCTTTTTTGTCATGGCAGCTTGGCAATATTGGTTAGACATAATCAAACCCAAATGTGCCTTAAGGGTATACACCCCCTAAGGGTACAGGCTTGATTACTTCACTATCCAATGCTGCTTTGGTCCGAGATGTGCCCATTTGCCAACCACGGCACCTACAATACATGGACCATGTTTAACCTCCTGTTTTTCTTTACCTATCATGTATGTGTTGATTCGTGGGTAGTGCATTATAGTTTCTACCATGTCACAAGGATTGTCCGTAATAACGGGATTGATTGCAGAGAAGCTTCTCATGCAGTTCTTTGTTTGTAACACTATATAATTGGTGGAACATAACCCACATTGCTTTTCATTGATAGTTGGGGCAATTAAATTCTGGCATCATTCTTTCCTTGCATGCACTGATTCACCAGTCCAGTAATGAATTGTGATTGTACTAAAAAGTAATTAAGCAAACAAGTTTACTGAAGAGTTTGAAATTTTGCATTTGACTAGGGATAATAGAAATAAAAAAGTAATGAAACAAGGGAGGCCATCTATACCAGCAGCCATAGTAGTAGACATTTAATTCTTACTTTAGTCACAGATGCAGTATATTATTGACAGGCTGTATAGCTAACTACCGTACTGTATCATTAAATGAGTGTTAGACTAATAGGTAATAAATAATTTTGCTTGTAATTTTAAGTTGACATACCTACTTTTTTGAAATTTAATTGCAGAGACTACACTACCTCATGATGAGACTGCCAAAATAAACAAGACCAGGAAATGTACTAAAGCACTTCACTCAAGTTCAAAAGATAGAGTAATAAGCTTAAGTGTCTCAAAGATCACATTAATTACAAGCATTGTGTTGTTGATAGCTGTAGTTGTGCTACTGTTGTTATTCATGATCTCTGTCATGTTGGAGATAAGAAAAATGTTCCCTGCAGCTTGGCAATGCACCATAATTGACAGCAATGTTATATCTGGAACACATTTTGTTCAAGAGAAAGAGCAAAGTCTGGAAGAAGGCTTATGGATTAAAAAACTAAACCACAGAATAGTGGCTCCAACTATTGTATCCGTATCCAATTTCACAATAAATGACTACATAGAACATTCTTTTGAGTTGTTTGCTTTTGAAAGAGGATATAAAGTGGCTTTTGGTGTTGAAGTTGATAATGACTATTTATATGTATCTGTCCATCCTGTGAGGGGCCCATATGATGATGAGCTACAAGAGTCTGGTTATTGGCCAATGAATGGAGCATTTATAATAGAACTGTTAAACCAACACAGTGACATTGACCATTACAAAATAGTCTACTTGCTAAAGGACAACCTTTGCAGTGAATGTTCGAATAGATTAACAGGAAACACAATTTATTCATTTTTATTACCTTTTGTTTCCCTAAACCAACTAATTGGTAATGCTCAGTATCATGCAAATGGTAACCTATTCCTTAGAATTTCTTATAGCTCTTGTTATCCATGTGTTCACCTTACAGAAGTGATACAAGCATTGATAATTGCATTAGCTTTGGACTTGGCATCTATTTTTGTATTGCTTATGTTTACTGTATTTTGTAGAACCTTAATAAGGAATTCCCACCTTTTCATTAGGTTAAACTTATTATATGTGGTGATATTTGATGTAGCTATAGATACAATAGCATCATTTGTAGTGATGCTGTTGTTGTTCTATTTAAACGACACCATTCATTTCACTATGGAATCACATGTTATCTTTTATCACACTGTCCCTGTAATTTTGTGTGCCACAGAAAGGGCTACTTATTTTCTTGCATCTTCTAGTGTAGTGGACAGCTATCCACATGGAATGAAAGGGTTGGTTATTGTAAGACCATTTTGGCTGTTATTTGCTATAGAGCTCTTCTACAGTAATCCTGTTATAAACCCCATAGTGGTATTATGCATAACCTTTATTACTATCTTTGTTGTAAATGTTTATGGTTTGTTGAGTTTTAAATGACGTGTATAATTAGAAAAAGTTGTAGCAGGTGGATTATATTTCAATTTACACATTGTGTATTATGTTTTTAAAAACTGACAAAACCTGTGCACATCACATATCATTGTAATACATTTGTGTTTATTTATTGAACAATTGTTGTACAATTTTTTTTTTTTTTTTACAGTGAACACCTTGTTAAAGTTACATGTGTTTTCCATTGCTTGATATATATATATAAAACAAAACAGCCTAGCTGTTTCAAGGTGAGGGTGGTGGGGTGGGCACAGACTGGTTCAAAATGGCTGTAGATGATAATTCTGAAGGCACACAGCCAAATAGCAGCTGCATGGTCATGGGGCAGCTTATAGGCTGAAATCTCACAAGATAAATGCAAATCACATCATACTTATCTGTACCAAATGTTTCAATCCAGTCCCTGGGCATCAGAGAGCCATAGACAAGTCTGTCACCAATTTAGGCCATCTGAAAACCTAATGCGACCAACCCATTGTGTGTTATACTTCCCATTGCAGACCCAATGAGTTGAATGCAATAGACTGGAAGTTGTTAGTCTGATGGTGCAGCAACTTTGTGCCTCGCCTTTGACTCTTGCAGCCATATAAGCAATGTGGTTGATTTAATATTTTTGCAGATGCAGCCATGAGCCATTACTACACTTCTCTTGAGCCAGAATTTAAATTAGTTAACATTGTGCATAATCAGTTGAGTAGTATTTCAGATGCATATCATGAGCCATTACTACACTTCTCTTGTTAAATGTTTTTCAGCTTCTTAATAGAGCAATCATTCAAGAAATATTATAGATTTTACCTATGAAACAGGGTGATAGAATCAAATAAACTATACTATAGTGTGGGCATGGAATTTTTTCTTGAAGTAATTGAATATTGAAACAATTCTTTAACCCATTTCACAACAGTAGCCTCAGAAATTGATCCCTTGTTTTGCTGCATGCATGGGCTTTGTAAAACTTAGCAAAGCATATTTTATATCAGCATACTATAGTATGTACAAGTTGAGCTGGATCTTGAAAAACAGCTAAAAATTAAATGTGATTTTTTTCTCAAGAGAGTTAACATTTCAGCCAACCAGATGATAAGATGTGACAGCAAAGGTGTCAACAACAGACTCGCAGTTTGGCTCCATTATAAGTTTGGGAAAGAGCCATAATAGACATTGCACTTTTAAGGCCTCCCATAGGAAATGTATGATGAAAATTTTGATTGGCCGTAGATATTAAAGATTTCAAAATATTTTTAGCAGGTCAAGCAGTGCTACAAATAAACCAAATTTCAAGATCGTGTGTTATTGCAGCCATGAATTATTAAATGTTTTTGAGGATCCAGCTCAACATGTACTTACTATATGTTACAGTATAATTTTAATAATGGATTTCCTCATGCGACTGGCAAACACTGTGAAAAAAGAGGAATATAAGATGGTATATCTAATGGCTTAAACTATACAAATAATCTCAGTATAGTCTTGCATTATACTAACTATCTTATACTTTAGTATAAACCCCATCTTATATTATGGGAAACAGATTATACTTTAGTTTAATACACATTCTTTGTATGGCTTTGTTTACTTAACTAAATGTGATAACTTTTTAGCTTCACCATCAGATCTCATTATTGTCTTATTTTTAGCTTCACCATCTCATTATCACCATCCCATGTGACTTAAGATTTTTTTACTGTACCAAACAAAGTCATGATGATTTTACAATAAGTAGCTACACTTCTGTTAATCACTATATCTAGCTAACTAGCTTCAGTTTATTGTGATAATTTCATACACACACATTTTCATATGGCAAAGCATATAATACCATTATTCAATCTAAGAATCTAGATTTTCTTGCACAGTTAGCACACCTGCAAAACTTCGTAGTAATGCTTGTCTAAAATTGAAGGAGTCAGTGGCGTGCGCATGCGTATTAGGTGCAATTAAGTCGCCATCTTTGTCGCTATTGTTGTATCATAGGCTGTAAATGTGAGTGATATGGTGGTGGCGCTCGGACGGTGTATCTCGCGGAGAGAGTGTGCGCGATCGGCGCCATCGTCCAATGAGCCACGATGATAGTTATGGACCACAACTGTACATCCCTGCTGGCCTGTCACAGTAGTGGTGATGTGGCGCGGCCAAGTGGACAATTCCTTCAATGGCAGCCATCAAAAACAGCTCTAGATGAGTAAGTATTAGACTAAAATGATAGCTTGTACGATAGGTTTAGCCGTATTAAATTGTTTATTGTGTATCGTATGACAATGGCCTGCAAATGATTCAACTTTGGTGTTGCTGTGTACGTATTACATGTTTTATATCCTGTTATCTCAGCTTATGGCGGATGACGAGTGGACACAGTTCATAAGCCATCAAGGGTAAGAGTATGCATGGTCTGCTCTTATGATTTTGTATATTATCTCTTCAGAGGTACAGTTTCTTGTCGAACCTCTTGGTTCTACAGGCTGTCAGCGTACAACATCTGCAGTGTTAGTTTCCTTCAATGGCAGCTGCTTCCTTTAAAGAATCTGGTAGCAACCATGTGTGGACTTTTTGGTTTTTTTCACGGAGTTGTTCAACGTCATCTTCTAATTACTTACAGCTGTAAGTGCATTAAGTCTGATTGTGTTTTTATTCATTTTCTTTTCAATAGGGTAGGAATTACAGACTTGGTCTCAGTTCTAGGAGATTCTTCGTATTGCTAACATCTGTAAGTAAGTACACTGAGAGTGTCCAGTATACATTTATATTTACCTTCGTTTAGGTTTGTGGAAACTGGTCTCATTTCTTCTGGGAACCGGTCTCATTTCTTCATGTTTTTCACTACTTTTTATCAACAGCTGACAGCTGCTATCTCGTCTGGCACTGTAAATGAGTTGAGTGCTTTCAAGAACCTGTTCCATCTTGTTTGTCCTTATTTCACTGACCATGCTCGTATTGCTAACAAAAGTAAGTTCACTGAGAGTATGCAAATTATATTATATTTAGTCTTGTTTCAGTTGTACTTAGTGATTACAAGATTCTTGGACTTGGTTATCAGTGTATCAGATGCTTCTTGTGAGCTTACGTACACATTAGCCCAACAAAGTCACATACTAAGTGGCTGTTTTATGTCTGGTTAGACTCACTAATAACACCTGTAAGTACACCAAGTAATCCAGAATATGAATTATGTTTGCCTCCATTTAGGGTTGTGAGACCTGGTCTTATCAGACTTGTCTTAGTTGTACATGGATTGTCGGTCTCAGTTTTAAAAGATTGTTACAAACTGTAAGTACAATGATTGTTCAGTATACGCATTATATTTACCATCTTTAATAGAGTTGTGGGATCTAGCCGCCGTTCTACATGGTAATGCTAGGTTTCCAGACAAGGTCTCGGTTTTATGAGATTCTTATCGTTACAAACTGTAAGTCCAACGATTGTCCAGAATAAACATTATATTTACCATCTTTGTATTAGAGTTGTGGGACAGTTCTACCAGACGGCTAACAGATTGTCATAGAGTTCTACATAGTGATGATAATACAGGTAATTTGTAATGGAACTTGTGAATTGTATTTACTGTCTTACCTGCTGCAGTTGGATAAAGACTGATAAATGATGAAATTGATTTGATACTGTCATGGCCAAGGAGACATTGATTTACTAGCTGTACCTATTGTGGTTTAACATATTTACAGAATTAAATTCATTACAAATATAATTATAGAAGTTATTTAATTAAGGTAGCCACAGATTATAGGAAAGTAAAAAAGTACAGTAGTATAGTAGCCAATATATGGTTGAAATAGGCTTAGTATAGTCTGATAATACACCGCACTATACTAGTGATTTAATCTCTAATATATGACCATCTTAAATGTATTCAATAAGCTTGTTATAGTAAAGTCCTAATCTATTAATATATACTGTACTATTTCATTCCAATACTAACATAATAAGACTGTTTATATATAGACCTTATTATTCTGAGCTTTTTTCACAGTGAAATGTATGTGTGTGCTTTTTTATCTACCCTACTTATATCGCCATTGGGAAATTAAAGGCCACAGAGTGTCTATTTGTAATGCAAATGCCATCTACAGTGTCCATGCCAAAAAATCCAAACTGTAAAAATAGGTATGGCCTTCAATCCAAAGGTTGTTGCAATGATGTTAATTTTGATCGTGACATCTCTACTGAACAGCAGTCATGTGATCATGATGCTGTCATGATTACAATTTATTGCCATTAACATCATTATAAACATATTTTGGCTAACACGTTTGATTCGAAATGGTGCACTGGGGCACCCATCTCATCTTTGCTGTTTTAACATGGACACTTTATGCTTGAAATTGTAGGTCTACGGGCTTGCTTTTATGTGTCTAGATTATATTTTCTATATTGTGCAGTGTCATTCAAATTAACTTTTACCATTTTAAAGCTTTTTGCACTCTAATACAATAGCGATGAATAGTTTTCATTTTGTATAGAGCTGTTAAAATGTCAGCTTCACTTAATATAAAGTACATTCACAAAACCTATGGAAGTAACACAATGCAATGCAATATTCATAAAATTACACCACAAAAATAGATCATGTGCATTTTGAAGCAGATTTTATATACATAATGTAACTCATCTGTATGTACTGCCTGTCTGGATATTGTATTGCTATTGTTGTTTTATATATATTTTACAAGGCTATAGTTAAGATCACGTTTATTGTAGATGTATATTTCAACTATGGTAAACTTCTGATGTTTGTATGTACTCTTGAATTTTAGATGAGAATCCAGTGCTCATGTAATTAGTTTGCCTGTGCTGTAAAAAAAAAGCTTTCAAGACAGTGTGTGTATGTGTGTTATACTTTGACAAGCTTTGCTGACTTTTCTATGTAATAATCTTCACATACAGCATTGTAGTGTATTTAATTATGATGACACTATAATTATTATACGGTACAATTTATGACATTAGCTATGTACTAACACTATAACCAGTTCAGTGTGGATTCTGAATTTCATCGAATGAAAATGTGTACAAGCATATTTAACTTCTATGCATTTTGCATGGTATGCTGTAAAACACTTCTTTATACAGTAAACTTTCTTCATCAGTCCATCACCTATATTAATCAGTTGTGGTCGAGCAAAACATAGCCACCGGCATTTCATGCTAATGGACAATTTGTCACTAATTTTTCCCAAACCAAAATCATTGAGAAATTTAGTTGAAAATTAAGGACATGGGGCATGAATATAATTGTTGGCTTGTCACAAATAACAGCAGCTGTCACTGTATCACAGTACCATCTGAACAACTTAGATACAAAGAAAGTAAAGGATAGACAATATAAGTCCCTGAAACTGCATGAAACCTAGAAAGTGAAGGAGGAAAACTCCATGCAGAAGTAACGCCTGAAAGCTGTGATGTATAACCTCAAAACTAAAGGATTTCCTTTCATTTAAATTATGAGATTCTGGTACTACATTGATTTCCCAGTGACTGTATTGATAAAATTGAAAGTAAAATCATGTGACGTGTCAATCAAACAATTAGCCATTGCATGGGTCAAACAGTCCTGGAACACCTCAATGATGTCAGCACTTGACTGATCAGATTATGTATTATTCGATTAGAACATTTTCATTACATTACCATCATTGACTTGTTTAGGCCTGCATCAAATATATAATAATTAAAAGCATAATAGGCTGGAGTGCAATGCCAACATTTACAAAAGCGTCTCCAGAAAATTAAAAACAGCATTCAACTGCAAATGGTTCTTTAACTGGTTTCCTTGATATTCTTTTAAGGTCTTATGGGGTAATTGAAGTGTTTAGTATTTACAGATTTAATTTTAAATGTAGAGAACCCACAATAATGCCTGTAGAAAGGAGCAAAGCATTTACATTTTTGTGAACTGACCTACCACTGATGATAGAATTCCCTCAACATTTGTCAGCAGCAGCTAGATAATGCCTAACTACACAATATCATGCATAGATCTTTCACTTGTTACATGCATGCTTATCAGATTGGTTATTTGTGGGTCCCTTTTCTCCAAAATTGTTAAATATACTTAGATACTGACTTACATTTACACATTGTCACACTATGCAATATGGCTATATACAGAGTCTACTGTGTCATCATCATGCTAAGTTCTACATTCTATGTATTGTGTACATAAACTCTACCTATATGGTATTTACTTGCTCTGGGGTGCTGCCACCAGCACATGTTGTTGTAGGACTGTTGAAGAGCCATTTGGTTGTGATAAACCATTTGGTTGTGATAAACCATTCGGTTGTCATAGCTGGGTAAGTAGCTACTGGAGTGAAGTAACAGCGGAGAAACTGTACTGTAATTTACTAATGGAACAGTAGATTTAGAGGAATATATGGAATTGCTCACAATTGTAATGTTGGCCTCTTCAGTAATAAGATTATCGCCAGCATGGGAAATACTAATAGCCTCATTTGTGGGAATGGCCACAAGATCAGGTGGTCCTACTGCAGTGTGAGGTTGACTTGTTACAAGTTTTTTATTTGTACACACTTTATGGTATTCACTCTCATCATGTGACTGGCAGTGGAAGATGAACCTAGTCAAGTCCTGGTAAACCTGACCACAAACACAACAATGCATTTTGTCAGTTTGGTGACATGGCACATGGTCAGCTGGTGTAGAATTGGTTTGTCTGAAAAAACATGTTTTGCAGTTTGGACAATAGTATAATTGCTCCCCAACACAAGAATCAGTTTGTTGGTTTGGGTAAATAAACCCACTCCCACAATTTGTACACTGAATTTTAATCTGTTGATATTCAACTTCTCTGTAGTTGTTATATGAACAGTTGGCCATTGACTGTAGATCTGACAGTTTCACACTCGGCTCTGCTGTAAGTTTACGAGGCAGTTTACTATAGTCTAAAGGAGCAGAGTAATGAGTTATATAACAATCATCTTGTTCCTCTGATGAGGACCTTGCACTAAAGTAAAAAATGTCTTCAGGATTTGTGAAATCAATATTTGCCAATTCTTCAGCATATCTACTCATTGACATATCTAATAATGAATCAGACAACATTCTGAATAGTTATCAATTAAAATTATAATTGCACACACTTTGTAATACTTTGCTGGCAGTCTAGCAAACCACTCAATTCATACATTAGACTTAGTATATACCATACAAGTAAATACAAATTTCATAGTACATGATATCATGGCAGTACCAAAGTGCAACCAACACCGCTACAAGCTGCAAAGTACCAAAGTGCAACCAACGCTGTTGCAAGCTGCAAAGTACGCTTAATAACCTTTGGTTTAATTTCTTTATTGCTACATTAGCCACAAAGCAAAACATTTTCACTTATACACATACGTCACTTACTGTGCTCTTGGTAATACTTTTTCAGTGAACTTTGACCAACTGTGTAGTATTATGAACTGACTGAAAACAGACAGATAATGGTCTTCAAGTTGCCAACCTCTAGTAATCCTTAAAGGGCTTCTCTAGCCAATTAAGGTCATACCAACAATAAGACCTACACACCTATTACTCAATGAGACATTGCTTTGTTTTGTGGCCAGTCATCTTGAGTCATGATAACTATTATGAAGTACACCCTACCTTCAACAAACACAATGCATGAGTTGAATAGCATCTTAATCTGTTCACAGAATAAAGCTTGAACTTACCAACTCCAGGACAGTTCTCTGTCATCAGGTAGCATTTGTACAGCTTTAGGATAATAAGAAAATCAGTCAATTGTCGGGTATATTAAAAAGTCCTATTACTTAACTTGATAGCTAGTACACATTTGTGTGCCCCCTGTCATTGACAAAAATTGATAATAAATAAATAAATAAACATATTCTTTTTGGCTGACTAGCAAGTGAATGAATTGGTTAGAATTAGCTTAAGGGAGAAAAGAATTCCACAGTATAGTATCTTGTTGGTCTGTTTGCTTAATAAGCATAACCTTGTCTTTTTGGTTGTTTTTTGTCTCCATGACAGTGACTCTAGCCTACCTGGTTAGGCATAGGATACCGTAATTCGCTTTATTTTCATGCAAAAAATTTTCGTGTAAAAATATTTTTGTATGATTTAAGTAAATGACTGCTCTATTAGAGTAGTTCGATCTTGCATAAAAATTTTAGTGCAAGAAATTTTCGTGCAAATTTTGTATACGAAAATTATTTTACAACGAAGAAAAAAGCAAATTACGGTAATTAGTTTATAATGTTTGTACATATGGTAAGCCAAAATACTCAGCCAACACTAGTATACTGATCATATCTCTCCAGGCATTCATTCAATTTCATATTCTACAGAAACACACACATCCTGTTTTTTTTTGTTTTGTTTTTATCCTCCGGCCCTAATGGCACTCCCTTCCTCCCACACATCTCTATAGAATGCTAAGGAAGTATTTGAAATATTAGTTATAACCTACAGAAAAGAACCTACACAGAACCTACAGCATCCTGGTTGATTGTTTAGCTGGTAAGTAAGGCACTATATGTAGTCAGGAAGTGGTAAGTTACTTATAAAGGTTTAAAATAACTAGCACATTCATCAAGTGACATATGGGACTTTAATGTAGTGACATTTGGTCACCATCATCAGGATCCTGCCTTTCTCAACTTACTTGGCCTTCCATTTACACACGACTCATCACCATATCATTGTTATTTCTGTATGACTTGATGCATCACCGAACTTCGATTACTTTTGATGATCACTTTAAATTTAATTGTAACAACACAAGATCTCATTCTAGGACACTTATGACTAAATCATCGGTGATTAATGCATATCGTTACTCTTTTTTTGTACATATAGTTTTCTTGTGGAACAAATTACCAGCTTCTGTATGTAATGTAAATTCACGTAAGGTTTTTCGTTCTGCTGTACTTAATCATTTTGCATGTATATAACTTCTAGTTTGTTTTTGTTTTTTTTTGCGTTATGTAAATATTTTTGTAGTTTGTGTTGTGTCGTTATTATTTGTTTGGTAGTGTTCTTATAGGCTCTTTAGCTTTTTACTCTCCCCTGTGAATTTTCACAAATTAATAAAAAATCAAATCAATGTAGTATTGCATGACACCACTATAAATACCAGTTGACTTACTACAGGAAGCACACTTAGTTTCTGACAAATTTGACTTTGCAGTCACTGACTTGATCTGATTTTCATCACAATGACATAATTGAAACCACAACTCCATACTAAATTGGTTTCTTTCTATGATCTTTTTGCTTACTTGAGTTATCCACTTGTCGAGTGCCCACCATTAGATTGACAAAAGTGTGCAATGAGTGAAAGTTAACATTTACTCATGCACCTTGCATGTTTCCAAGGTATGTATGTAAATGTGTTATCAGGTGTGTGCAGGAACTAATTCAGAAGGAGTCCATAGTTCCTACGCTTTTGAAGATTAAATAGAGCACTTAACTATACTCTAATAGAATATACATGTACTCTAATAAACTGTCGACTGCATTCAGAGTTTTCATCAATGTATAAGTGCAACATTCCTTTCAATTCCAAACTTCCACAGGAGGAGATTCAGATGCTGAATGAGTTAGACCAGAAATTTCCTACTATAAGTGATTCTGATGAGCATTCCCTCACCTGGTAATATAAACTGATAATTCTTTGAGAACATTTGCAACATAGATTAATGTTGACGGCTGCAGTTGCACTTTTAGTGTTTTTGCATCAATATCACAACTTCTGGAGGTTGCAGTCTGTTACGCTCCCCACACCCCTTGAAATCCAGCTTACAATAATCTTAAACTGCGCATGTGTGCTGTTTTTATCTTGTACCCTCTGTATGATGATGTTAGTACTAACACTGCCCCTAATAATGATCCACATTGTTAATGTAAACAAAAACTGCTAGAAACTGATGATGATCACCATCTTTTAACATATGAAGCAATTTACAATGCATACATGCATAACTGTAAAGTTTAGGCAAGATTACCAGCCAGATTCAATTTCAGAAAGCTATATACCTCAAAAAAATTCTCTGTGAGCATGCCTCCAGACCCACTACATAGAGCATACTGCTCATTCTGAGTGTGCTTGACCAGTTACTACTTTTCTTAACCTTTCAGCACCCGTTGTGAAATCATACATAGGTCTGCATAGTGAGGGGATTTCCAAGTGTCTCCTTATTTTCTAAGGAAACAACAGGAGCCAAACAAGTCATTAGTTTAGTCTTATCAAAAAAATTGGCTCCACCCCTTTTACGATGCTTTTATGGGTACTAAATGCTTTGTTTTAGCACATTTAAATGTTCCAAAAATACACAATGTGATTACTGTATACATTACTTCTAGAATCTCTGGTAGAAGGGGATCTGGGAACACACACACCATGTAGCTTGTTTGTTAACTTAAAAGATGCTTAAAATTATACTAGAATTAATGTCATATATAGTTGCAACAGGAAACATTTCAACCCAAAACATTAATGTGGCTAACCAGTGAATAAGTGGTTCAGTACATCAAGTCAGCATAAAATTTGAACTTTAAGCAATTGGCATAGTTAGAAACAATGGTGGGTTAGCAGTGCACAGATCAAGAAGGAGTTAATAAAAGTTTAAATGAAGTCTATTCTATTAGAGGTTACTCATGACCACCTCTCACTGATTCTTTGGAGACATTAGACCTTCCCTTGCTATATCTGTCTTTTCATTGTCTATACTTAAATTGCAATTACACCTGTAGCTGTCTACCTAGCATAGCATCTACTAGCTAGCACTTATATAGCACACAGTGAAATTTAATACTTTGAGGGGTGTTCTACATCCCCTAAACCTGCCCTTGGGCCATACAGCTACTATTTACACAAGCGCAAAATAAGTTAGACCTTTGTTCCAGTGAATTCACAGCCATTGCACAAAATAAAAAATTGTGATAGTGCAAGCATATTTATTGCACAGAGAGAAAGAGAGAGCAGTTATGTAATTTGATACAAGAATTGCTCCATTTCATGACAGTTCATCTCTGACCCACACATACAGTCCACACTTATATTGAAGTATATTCCATTATGACACTGTGGTACAATATGTGTACTAACATTACACACATGACCAGTTCTGTATTTCTGAATTTCACAACACATTAATTCTTTTGTATTTTCTCCATACATGGTCACAGTATGCAGTACACATGACAGTTAAAATATAATGTACCAGTATTTGTACAGTAAGTTGTTTACTATGGAGCAAACATGATTACTGGTACATAGTTTATGCCAACAGACAATTTGTCACTAATTCTTTCCCAAACCATAACAAGAAGAATTTAGTTGAAAATTAAGGATATGGGGAATGAATATATTTGGTGGCTTGCCACAAATAACAGCACCTATTGTTGCATCACCGTACCCATATCCCACCCAAATGGCTTGGATGAAGAAGCAGGCAAGGCCTGGACAATACTGGCCCCTGAAACTACAAGTAAGGCTAAAGGAGAAAAACTCTAGAGGAAAATGCTTGAACAATGTTCTAAAGTCAAGAATTTTCCGTCTTTTGATTTGTGAGATTCTGGTATATTGCCGAATCAGAATTCATACTAAAATTAGAAAGTATACTGAGCACTTAGCCACAAGACATGGGTCAAGTAACAGTCCTGGAACACCACATCAGTGACTAATCAATAGAACATTTACAACACATTACTAATACAATAGTAAAAGTAGCTCAACTCACATATAAGGCTTCTTAAAATTATGTACTCATCTGACAATTAAAGCAGACCAGAGTATCATTACTACGTATAACAGTTTCCTTGTGTGCATTAGCTACCTTACCTTGCCTGCAACCTGTCATATTGTAAAGCCTTCCATGTTTTATAAAAGGCTCTGCAGAAAATTAAAGAGCAGTCTTCACAATGTAGAAATGGTCCTTAAATGGCTTCCTCAATATTAAAGGACCTTGCTAGGAAATTGAGGTGTTTAGCATTTACATTTGATTTAATTTTAAATCTATTGGAATGAATAGAACACACAATAATATTTGTAGAATCATGTGGCTATTAAATACATTGTTAAGGAGCAAAGAGTTCATGTTATTGTAAACTGACCCTCAGCAGCTAGTTATTACCTAACTACTTAATACCAAAGACCTGTGATATGTTATTATGAGATTGGATTATATGTGAGTCCCTTTCCTCACATTATGTAACTTGTCATACTGATAGTTATTGACTCATATTACATTTTGTCAAACTATGCAATAATATATAGGGTCTACTGTACGTGTGTCGTCATTGATATGTTCTACTTCTACGTAAAATGATATCTATACTACAGTATTATTTACTTGCTCTAAAGTGCTGCCACCAGCACATGTTGTATTAGGACTGTTGAAGAGCCATTTGTTTGTGATAAACCATTTGGTTGTCATATAGCTGGGCAAGGAGCTGCTGGAGTGAAGTAACAGTGGAGAAACTGTACATGTGGTTTACCAATTGAAATGAGGAATATATGGGATTGCTCACAATTGTAATTTTGGCCTCTTGGTCGTATGGCACATGGTCAGCTGGTGTAGGATCAGTTTGTCTGAAAAAACATGTTTTGCAGTTTGTACAATAATATAATTTCTCCCCAGCACAAGAATCAGTTTGTTGGTCAGGGTAGATAAACCCACTCCTACAGTTGGTACAATGAATTTTAATCTGTTGATACTCAGTTTCTCTGTTAGCCATTGACAGTAGGTCTGACAGTTTCACACTCGGCTCTGCTATAAGTTTATGATGCAGTTTGCTGTAATCTACAGGAGCAGAGTAATGAGTTGAGGGCCGTGCACTAAAGTCAAATATGTCTTCAGGATTTGTAAAATTAATATTTGCCAATTCTTCAGCATACTTACTCATTGACATATCTAATAATGAATCAGACAACATCTTAAAACACTCTGAATAGTTATCAATTAAAATTATAATTGCAAACACTTTGTATTACTTTCGCAACAAGCTGTTAAATAAAATATTTAAAACCAACTCAATTAACATATACCATAAAAGTAGATGCAGAAGAGTACAGAATTACATCGTACATGATATCATGGCAGTGCCAAAGTGCAACCAACACTGCAGTACTGCTGAGTACGTTTTAGCTAATAACCTTTGGTTTAATTTCCGTGTTGCACAAAGCAAAACATTATTTCACTTATACACATATGTCACTTACTGTGCTAATACTTGTTCAGTGAACTTTGACCAGTTGTGCAGTGATACAAACTGACTGAGAACAGACAGATAATGGTATACGTACATCTTGGTTTGCCGACCTCTGCTAATCCTTAAAGGGCTTCTCTAGCCAATTAAGACTATACCACCAATAAGACATACTTATGCATATTACTTAATGAGACTTTCCTTTGTTTAGTGGCCACTGCATCATAATCCATGAAGTACACCCTGCTCACAGAATAAAGCTTGGGCTTACCAGCACCAACTGACAGTTCACCAGTTGTGGTTGTACAGACTATACTATAGGACTCTATTATGAACAGTACCAAAATTTCATGTCATTAAAATAAAAATAAAAGAGCTTGACTCAGTCGACTGTTGGGTAATATTAAAAGTCCCATATTAGTACATAAACACTTGATGGCTAGTACACATTTTCTTTCTAGCTGACCAGCAATTGAATGAAGAGCTTAAGTGGGAAAAGACTTGTACACAATAATAGTCTCTTGTTGCTCTGTTTACTTAACCTTGTTTTTAATACACATATAAATAATTTATATGTATGCATACGTCTTCATGGTCATTACCATCACAACATTAGTTTTAGTGACCACTGTTGCCTGCATGGCTAGACATAGCACCAATGATAATTAGTTAATTACAATGATAATTAGTTAATTACAATGTTTGTACATGTGGTATATAAGTCATGAATTCAGAATGGAAATAATTGAGTTACCTTTAGAACACTGTAGTGCTTGTCATCTCTCTAAACACTAAACTTCAGTTTGATCCAGTCATGTATTCCCTTGATACACATAGCAACATGTTGTTTGTCATGTTTAATAAATAGCTAAGGGGTCACTAAAGGTCAATTGACTTACTTGAATAAAATTCAGTGACATAGGATTCATGCCTGACATTAATATGTAAGCACCCATACAAGCAAGTCAACCACATGGTTTCATTAGTTTCTGCTAACAGGTCAAGGAGAGATTAGCTAATTATAATAGTTTAATGAACCTAAATATTAGTTACTAGGTACATTCCTTAAATCTGAGTAACTCATTGTTTACATATTGCCCATCATTCATCACACAAAACTGTGATTTGTACTCATTGCCCAAGCACGTACACAAAACTATAACCACATAGTAGCTGTCAACTGCTGTAGAACGTCTCTTAAAGGACCCTCCAAATAAAGTTAGAATATACTAATGTTGTCTGGGGGCTGAGCTATATGTCGGTGATTGTCAGATGTTAAAATCTGTACAAAGAAGAGCTTCTAAGTGCATTGCAGAACTACCTAACTTGCAGTATGATGACCGTTTAAGCGTCTCAACATCCCTTCACTTTCCTACCGCTGTTATTGAGCTGATATAGCTTACAATATTTTCCATCAGAATGTTAATATACAATCAGATCAATTTTTCCTCAATTATCAAGTGTGACGAGGGGGCACAGTTACAAGATATCCAAGCCACATGCACAGAAGACTGTCCGCAGAAACTCTTTTGCTATAAGATTTATCAATGAATGGAACCGATTACCTAATGAAGAAGTGTCGACAAACTCTGTAATGATTTTAAAATTAGGTTAGATAATTTTATTATTCTTTATTGTAATAAGTTGTCAGGCTTTATGCCTTTTCCCCCTTATTATATTAATATTAAAATGGACACTGTGCATTAAATTTGTATTCTGAGGTCCCTATAAAGATCTACCATGATATTACCTTATAGCAGCAAAGTAATCAAAGTACTGAGGTTTCCCTGCAGTAAAAATGGTGGTTGACCCAGCATGTGCTACACTTTTTTCTCTGATGGCAAACCTCTGCTTTTCTTGTGAAATAAAATACACTCACTTTTACAGCACAAAGCAAGGGTATCGGCAAATAATGTAATATATCATATGTAGCATTGTAGACCAAATGATTAATCACTTGTAAACCAAATAATACTACGGTAATTTGCTTTTTTTTTCTCGTAGCTAAATAATTTTCGTATGCAAAACTTGAATGAAAATTTCTTACACGAAATTTTTTACATAAAATTGAACTACTCTAATAGAGCAGTCATTTACGTAAATCATGCGAAAATATTTTTACACGAGAATTTTTATCCTGAATTTTTTTGCACGAAAATAAAGCGAATTACAGTATCATTTGTAAACCTATAGTGTACACATTAATAATATGTTTTATATTCCATGCAAAAGATTTCATGTTAAAATGTTTCAGTAATGTGTATTAATATTATTAATACTGAATGAACGAAATTTATTAAATAATACTAATATGTGAGAACCATAGCTAATTATTGAAGTAATGTGGCAATGAATTCAATTACAAAACGAGTCCCGGTCACAGCCTTTAAAACAAGGTTGACAATCAACACTTTTGTGGGCATGACAAGGAAGTATTGAGGAGCACAAATATCAAAATATAGTCATGTGTCACTATACATGTATAACAGTAGTTGTTAATTGTACACTATTTATAGGCACTTATTGTATGTTGTTGTAATTGTGCACTTGTACGCATGTGTGTTGAATATTGTTAGAGTCGGGCTGGTGCATTAATTGGAGTCATAGTGAACCACATGGTGCTTGCTATGGGACGGGTATTCAAGTGCAATGCCTGGTCCAGGGCGACACATGTAGATTAATTGCAAGAAAATCAATACTCTAATAAAACGTTTAAGAACAGTATTAGTAAATAGCAACAATTCAACTGTTTCACTATTAATATTATAAACTGATTTACCTATTCAGACAGAGTTGCATACTTCATTCACACTCGGGGTTAGGCCTAGGCTATGTTAAGGCAAAAGTTAACTGTATCTCAGCATGAAGCCCGGGGTGCAAGTCAATCATCTTATATTCCATGGTCAAGTATTACAAAGTAGCATTTATATAGGCTAATTTCAATGTTGAGGTTCCAGTAAACTGTCTGCATATAGTGAATATTGCTACCAAATTTAATGTCAGGAAACCAATTTTTCAAAACTTTTTTGGCCCAGTTTTCCTTCCTAGAGGGCTTGTGCTTCTGTTAGACATAAGGATAGTGTGATGATCCTGCAGCTGTTAGTAAACCTTAATATTATTTTGAAGTCAGTATCAAATTTCCTACATAATATATTTTTTCCAATACAGTTGCCTCAGTATAATTTGCAAGTATTTCATCACATTCCTTGATGCTTCAGTGCCAAGGGTATCTTGTTGGAAATTAGTATTAAAGGTAAGTTAACCACACATTTAATGCAGATTTGAAACTTAAATTATTAAACATAGCATCTATAGGACATCCGCATGTCATGATCAAGTGGGTAGTAATTTTATGTCAGCATATTACATAATAATTTATTACGTCAATTTTATACTGTAGTCCAAGGGTGTATCTGGGGAGATTTCTGAGCTAGTTACTAGATATTCAGGTAATTTTAAAATGTTCAGATTGAAATACCAGTCAACTACCCTAATGGAACAGTCACATTTTGTAACATTACTTTTACATATAATAATAAATTAATAATCTAAAAAACCATAAATTTCAGAGAGTGTTTAAGACCTGAGGCATGTCCCCAGAATGGCATGATGCCATCCATGTCTGTCGTATACTTCAAACTTCACATATGTAGCTCCGTCACTTATAATACTAGCCTGCTCCTGATTGTATTCCACCTATATATATCAATCAATTCCTAAATAATAATGTTTAAAATGTCAGCTTTAAAGAACAGATTCAATCTTAGCTAAAATTTCCTGGGTACCAGCATGGTGTCTTGATGCAAGTATAAAGACACCTTAAATAGTTATTAATCTTTGAATTATTATTTGACCCAGTAATATCTATCCACCCAATTTAGTGTTAATCACAGCAATTACTTTAAAATTATTTTATCAATCTTTAATTTAAATTAAATACATTAAAATTTTTACAAAACAATGAGTACATTATTATTGCATTATAAAAAGGCAACTACAAACAAATAATTGTTCTTATATACCTGTGCACATACAATACATGTGAATTATGGGAGTTCATCAAGTCTGTAGTATTTGACGCTGTTATCACCAGTGTCCCAATCTGCTATACAAACATGAGTAATGGTTTCACAGATAGCCTTGATAGTGAGGGTAGCTTCCTTCAGTCCAATACTAGCATTTCCGTGCATGGGCTCCACTGTGGTAATTAATAGATTAATAACAACATCGTCAGTTTCTCCTTTACGAATTTCATTTGGAAGATAACTAGCTGCGGTAATCTTTATGGTGAAGGTAGTCTGGTTTACATCATATGGAAATTCTATTGAGTCATTCGTCGCTTCAAAATGTGCTCCACTCCTTGCACTACCATCATATGCAGTTACATTCACAATAGCTGGACTCTCAAAAGGTGGATAATCTTGTCGGACCAATGAGACATTTGCATACATGGCTAATTCTGACACAAAGAAAACTGCATTTTCATATGAGAATACTCCAGCATTATCATGATAGAAGAATACAACATCAGACTCCATTGAAGTAACACTGTCCACAATGATAGTTATATTAGCAGGACCAAGGTTAGGTTCAGCTTCACAGACTATTTCAGTATCATTAACAGTAACAATTGGATTGTTGCATTCTGATCTGTTAAATTCTGTTGTGAGGTAAACTCTCAAAGGTTTGCCATTACCAGAAGCAGTGGTAGGACCAAACTGGGACCCAGTGATGGTGATATTAGTGTAGTCATCTTTGAAAGTTGAGCTTGGACTAACAGCTTGTACAATAGGTGGTAACAATGATCTAAAGCCATTAGTTTGTAATACAGAAACTTCATCAACTGTTATCAGAATATCGTGAGTCCCTACTGGTAGTTCAGGAGTTCTACACGACAAAGTTGTATCATTATATACAGTGACGTTAGTACATGTCATGTTGCCAATGTCAACTGTTACAACTGGGCCTTCTCCAGATTCAGTGGAAGGACCAAAATTTCTTCCATAGATGGTGACAAAAGTATCACCAACCATTCTGCCAGTGATTGGGAATATTCTAGTAAATATTGGTGGCAGTAAGTATCGGAATGCTTCTGAAATGTTCACCATTAGTGCACTACTGTCAATTGTCACAGTTAGCTGTATGTATTGGTCTATTATAGTATCATCAGCTACTGGTGTAATAGCAGACAATGTGTAGTTGGATAGTATCACAGTAGTGTTAATAGATAAGACATTGTTAAGGAGAACATCTACTTGTCTTGCTCCTGGTTCACCAGGAACTGGACC
Source organism: Dysidea avara (assembly GCF_963678975.1). Taxonomy (NCBI): domain Eukaryota; kingdom Metazoa; phylum Porifera; class Demospongiae; order Dictyoceratida; family Dysideidae; genus Dysidea; species Dysidea avara. The sequence continues at coordinate 6,277,353 of NC_089283.1, read as the reverse complement.
AAAGTTCCCTCCTTCTACAATAATAACAGTTCCACCACTAGCTCTACCAGCTGTTGGTCTAACTGATACAAATATTGGAGTAGGATAGTATGTGAATGTAGTTACTTGTGTTGCATTAACTCCATCAATTAGAGGAATAATTGGGTTAGGAATTGTGGCCTTGTCAAAGAAAGCGGTTTCAGTGAAAGTTAGGTGAGTGTCTTCTGTTGAAGTGGTCAAGCTAGGATGCAATTTGAGGTTGTCAATATCAGTTTCATTAAATTGAATAACAATTGTTAAGCTGTCATTGTAAGAGAATGCCATACCACCTATTAGAGTGTATGAATCATTTGCATCAAGGCCATCTTGTAGTGAAATTTGATCAAAATTGATTGTGGATACATTGATTGGTTCATTGAAATGTAATGTAGCTTCTTCATCAATGAAATCAAAATGGTAAGAGATCAAGAATGGTGAAGTCATGTCTGGTGTATAATCATCTGCTTGCAAAGCATCGCCATTTCTGATAGGCACTAATGGATTACCATTCATATCAAAAATCAATGTTTTATTATTACCATCTCCAGACCCACCAACAATACCAGATCCTGAGAATGCACCAGATCCACTAAACATGTCATCTGGTATATAAGACGCAGCAACAATGAATGTACTCTCTCTGCCTAGTGCCAGCATGTCAATATCCTTGATACGATTGATGTCAGAGAATCCTAATGTCACAGATATAACAGTGCTGTCTTGACCATTAAGATCTACAGACTCTTCAGTCAATTGTCTAAATCTATCCATGACTTGTGATTCAGCACTTTGTATAGTCAGTGATGTAATGTCTAAGCTGCTGGCATCAACAGTTTCCGAAAATGTCAAGTGCAGCACACCAGTGTTCATATCCAAATGATACTCAACAATCTCAGGACCAATCATGTCAGGAGTAAATCTGGTTACTTGAATAGCTCTGCCATTGATTATTTCCTCAACTGGGTTCGTGTTCATGTCTCTTACTAAGTCACTAGTGATGCGTATGTAAGTGTTATCGTCATTTGTAGCAACATCTGTTAAACGTTTGATCTCATTCAAGTCATTTACATCTAACATAACATCAACTATAGTGCTGTCATTGGTGGATACAGCTCCTCCCTCTAACTGGTGCCAGAGAATTGTTGACACAATGTAACTATAATTAGCATCTTGTATGACAATTTCGTGTACAATGAAGCTACTGACATTCACTGTTTCATCAAAAGTCATTGATAACACTCCCAAATTCAGGTCAAGATCAAAGGACACCAACTTGGGACTCGTGGAATCATTCACATACATTGATACTTTAGTTGCATTATCAAATAAAACATCTTCTACAGAATTTTTGTTCATATCTCTGAAAGACAGTGATGTCATTGATAAGAATGCATTGTTTTCATCAGTAGCCAAGTCAGCATACCATTTGATGGCATTCAAATCAGTGGTTCCCAATTTAATTTCAATTATAGCAGAGTCGCGACTCTCTGTAACACTGCCAAATGGTAGAAGACCATCATTTAGTCTCCAGCTGGTACCATTGCCATCTTGTGATGCTTGGATTGTGATCTCATTGACATTCAGTGAGCTTGCATTGATAGTTTCAGTAAAGGTTAATGTAAGAATTCCAGTATCCATATCCATATCAAATCCCAATAGTCTGGGGTCTATTGTGTCTTCATAGAAGTTCTGTACCATTTTTGCATTCATAGCAGATATGGGAACAACTGGGTTCCTGTTCATATCTTCTATAAGTAAATCAGAAAATGATATGAAAGTGTTATTCTCATTGGTGGCAAGATCGGTAAAAGCTTTGATGGCATCGGTATCTTCTTGCCCTAGTTCTATCATGATGATGTGATAATCTGGAGTGAATGACATGCTATGAAGTGGTAGCTCTCCCATAGTCAGGGTTACATACTCACTATCCTCTGAGATGTTAGCATGGTTTTGTAGAGTAATTTCACCAATCATTAATGTACGGCTTAGCACTGTTTCTGAGAAGTACAAGATGAGTTGATGTGTTGTCATGTTGAGATCGAACCACCACAAGACAGGATCAACAAAATCAGGATAAAACATTTCAGTGACAAGTCCTTCACGTAGGTCGGTGGTGTTCTCTATTTCAACAACATAGTTGGGATCTAATGCCATATCTAAAATGGCATATTGTGTAATAACCAACCAACTATCAGTTCTAACTGTAAATATTTCTGTGATTCTCTTGATTTCATTGAGATCAACAAGTGAGAAATTAAACGTGACAACGGTACTGTCTCTTTCTTGTCTAGTGCCACTTGTTAGTGTATAACTGGATGATCCTTCAAAGAAATCTTGTAAAGTTATGGCAGAAAAATTCAAACTTGAAGAGTTTACTGTTTCGGTGAAGGTCATGGTAATTGTTTCAGCAGTCAAGTTTGTTACAAACGAAAGCAGAATTGGTCTAGTAACATCTTCGTAATGTTGCAAAACTTCTAATCCAAAACCATCTGCTCTCTCCTCAATTGAATTCATTGCCATATCATAAACTGATTCATTCATGTGTAACAAATAGCAGTCAGATATTTGCCTGCATATTTTTCTTCTTTTAATCTCATTTAAATCATCAGTGGTTATGTTCAGTGTTAAAATAGTGCTGTCTGATAATGTATGGCGACCATTTGTAAAGGTGAAGTTATAGTCTATGTAAGTCTCATTATCTTGGAGAGAAAAGCCAGTGACATCAAATGATGAAGCATTCACTGTTTCATCAAAAGTCAACACCATAACACCCTCGTCCATGTCAATTGTGAATGAATCAACTACAGGAGGTGTTTCATCGGGCACATAGATATTTACTTGCGTAGCATTTCCATCTACAATAGCAACAACATTGTTATCATTCATGTCCCTTATGGAACTATTGGTGAATCCTATGAATGTTGTGTCACTGCTTACTGCAAGGTTTTGTCTTCGTTTGATTTCATTTCGATCTGATGGTCCTAGGTTGATGATTATGACGAAATCGTTGTCAGACATTGTGTAAGTTTCAGCAGTCAGTGTTCTTGAAGATGAGTGGTAATCTGGCAAAGAAACTGATCCACTCTGTATCGTCACTTCACCAACATCCAACGATGAAGCATTGACTGTTTCATTGAAAGTGAGAACTAGTGTATCATTATCCATACTAAGAGTAAAATTAACTAACACTGGACCAGTAAAATCTGGAGTGTGTATGCGACACTGCAGTCCTTGTTCCACTTCAACTACAGAGTTGTTTCTCATGTCATACACTGTCATATTGGTGATGATGACATATGTATCATTACGTGAAATGGCTAGTTCACTTCGGTACTTCAGAGCATTTAAGTCAGTGAAGCCCAACATAATGGTAACAATAGGACTATCTTCATCCATTGTGCTTGACTCATAGGGTGTCGCATCTGTTAGAGTGTAGGTCAACAGTGTATCATTAGTGATATTCTCATCTGCAATTAGTGTAATTTGTGTTACATCAATTGTATCAATGACTTGGACAGTTTCAGAGAATGTTAATATCAATCTACCATCATCCATGTCTAAATCAAAGCTAGTTAGTGTGGGACGAGTCTCATCTGGTTCATAAAACAAGGTATCAATGGCTTGAGTAGTATTGCGTTCTACAACAAAGTTTCCAGCCATGTCTTGAATCAGTTCTTTGCTCCATGACAGGTAGGTGTCATTAGAACTGGTGGCAAGAGTTCTTATTTTCTTTATGGCATTTAAATCAACATGACCCAATGCAATAATAATTACCAAGCCATCATCACTAAATGACTTAGACCCATTAGGATATGGTGGTTCAGCAGTGAGGGTGTAGTTTACAGCAGCTAAATCACTTTCACTTTGGATTGTCAAGTATGTTACATTCAGTGATGCAACATTAATGGTTTCTGAAAATGTCAACGTAAGATTTCCAACATTCATGTTCAACTCAAATCCCAATAATACTGGGTCTGTGGTATCGTTGACATATGACTGAGCTAATTGTGCTTCACTTTGTGGAATTGCAGTGACATTGTTTCCAACCATATCCTTGATGACTTGATTTGTAATAGACAGGTACGTGTCTGACAGTTCAGTAGCTAAAGAGCTAAGCTTCTTAATGGCATTGAGGTCTGTAGGACTAAAGTACAGTTTAAGAATTGGAGCATTAAATGTTGAGATTGGCATTGTTAAGTTGTTGATGTCAGTTACATTTTCTAGCAAGGTGCTGTCAGTTAAATTGTAGGACTCTGTGAAATTTGAATCATTAGTGTTTTGCAATGTGATTTCTTCAACTTGAAGTGTAGTGGCATCTACTGTTTCAGAGAAGCTAAACACCAGTGTGCCTTCATTGAGGTCAATGTCAAAGTTAAGAAGCACAGGACTTGTGGTGTCTGGTGTATAATTTTGTGGCATTTGTGTATTCAATCCGTTGATCAATGGAACCACCATTTGTAGGTTATTGTCCACAAGTGCTCTTTCACTGAACACAAGCCAGCTTGTATATTCGTTGTCAGCAATTCGCATTTTCTTGATCTCATTCAAATCATCAAGTGAAATATTAATTGTTACCAATCTGTTATCAAGCATTCCAACAGTACTGAATGCAGTACTTTCGTTGCTCAATGAATAGTATGCCATTGTGTCATTTTCGGTTACATTAAGCTGTGACTGTAAGATAAACTCTTCGGGTATGAAGCTTGATACATCTACAGTTTCTGAAAAGGTTAAAAAGATTTGGCCTGTATTCATGTCCAAGTCATAACTGACAAGAGAAGGACGTTCAAAGTCGTCGTAGAACATTGCTGCTGGCATCTGTATTACAGGAGCAGATGGGTTTCCAACCATATCTGCAATGGCTCCCTCCATCAGTGTAAGATAGGTGGTATTGTGCATTGTAAACAAGTTTATATAAGCCTTGATGTTATTTAAGTCAGTGAAAGACAGTGTCAAAATAACCTGCAAACCATTGTTGGGTGATGTGCTACCTCGTTCTCTTAACTGGTAACTCATTGTGCTGTTACCATCAGTTTCTTCTAATGTAAATTTCTGAAATATCAATGTGTCTGGTCTGACTGGTTCATCAAAGTTTAGTATAATAATACCTGCTGTTAAATTGACTGCATAGTTGATCAAATTCGGAGGGGCATTTTCAATAGGACTTTCTGTAGATTGTAGCACTGTCTCGTTTAGTGGATTATCCATTGCCCAATCATACACGGCCCCTAGTTCAGCATACAGCCATGTATTGTTGACATCTACCCAAAGGTACTCAGCCAACTTGATTCTATCTACGTCACCCTTGGTTAGATTTAGTGTAACATTGTGGCTGTACAAGCTGTCAACACTCCCATTGGTCAAAGTGAGGTTGATTGTACCAAACATATCAGAGTATACATGGAATCTTGTATAGTCAATTGTGGATAATGCCAGTGTCTCATCAAATAACAAGTAAACCTGCCACAAGTCTAGGTCAACAGTAAAATTCAGCAGGTTTGGATTGGTGGTGTCTGGTGTGTATATCTCTACCATGATAGCCTCTCCATCATCAATGGGTACAAGAATATTGTCCCTCATGTCAACCACAGCACCAGCAGATACAGACAGGTATGAATCGTTTTCACTGTTGTACAGATTAACCAGTGATGTAAGATAATAAAAGTCATTATTGCTTATCATCACTTCAACAACTGGTCCATTTTCCGATAAAGTTTGTGAAGGATAAGCCAGCAACACTGTCTCATTTATTGCTGTCTCATTGTCTTGTAGTGTTATTCCTTCAACCTGTAGTGCAGATGAATTGACAGTCTCTGAGAAGAAAAGTATTAGTGCTCTTGAATCCATGTTGATATCAAACCGTTCCAATATTGGTGGAGTTTCATCATCAGTAAAGTTTCTAACTTGGAGAGGAGTGTCAACAGCAATGACGGGATTGGATCTCATATCTGTTACAGTATAGTTGGTAATCAACAAGTACGTGTTATTCTCATTAGTTGCAAGGTCAATAATTTTCTTGATTTCATTAGAATCAAATATACTTAGTTGAACTGGTACCACTGTATCGTCAATGCTGCTAGCCAGTAGGGTGCTGTTTGTGAGAGTGTAGTTACTTGCCTGCAATAGATCAGAGCTGATTAAGGTGATTCCACGAACATTCAAGCTCTCCACAAGTATAGTTTCATCAAATGTCAGCCACAGAATCGTGGAGTTCATGTCAAGATCAAATGATACTAATTCTGGTTCTGTTTTATCACCAATGACTTGAGCTGCTCCCAGTGCATCAGTGGAATTGATTTCTATTAAGAAATTATTGTTCATGTCTTGAATTGCCAAAGATTCTACTACCAAATAAGTATTGTTTTCATCAGTAGCTAAGTCAGCAAACCTTTTGATGTTGTTGAGATCAATGGTATCCAAGACTACAGTTATTTCTGGTCCGTTAGAGCTGTTGCTGTAACCAAACTGGAGCCTGTAACTAGAGTCACTTTCATTGAAAATCGATACATTTTGGAATATAAAATTTGTTGTGTTTAGTGTTGATACCCTCACTGTTTCAGAAAACATAAGATGCAGTAAACCGGTGTTCATATCTAACCTAAAAGAATCCAATTCTGGTTGTACTAAATCAGGATAAAACTGCATGACTTGTTCGGCTATTTCAGGTATCACATAGTTGTTATTCATGTCTACAAGGAGGGCACTGCTGAATGACAAAAAGGTATTACTCTCATTGGTAGCAAGATCATCATATTTCTTTATCTCATTCAAGTCTGTTGTTGTTAAAGTCAAGTTGACATGAGTGCTATTCATGCTAGGACTGCTTATTCCACCAGTTAACCTGTATGATAATGCCATGTTATCTGTGAAATTTGATAAGTAAATCTGAGAAACATCCAAAGAATTAATATTCACAGTTTCATCAAAAATAAATCTGATTTCTTCACTCGTCAGATCTAATTCAAATGATACAAGAGTTGGACTGGTAGTATCTTCTGTATAATTCTTCACTTGCTGAGGCTCCACATAATCAACAGCAGTCACTAAATTGCCAGCCATATCTGCAATAGTGAAATTTGATAGAGAAATGTAAGTATTGTTTATGTCGGTAGCCAGACCAACAAATGTCTTTATGTAGTTGGTGTCCACAGGTAGCAGCTCAATACTCACAATTGGATCATCTGAATTTTGAGGAATTCCAGTCTCAAGTCTTCTATACACTGTGAAATTATAATCCTGAATTACAACTTCAGTGATGTTAAGAGAAGGTACTCTAACAGTTTCATTAAATGTCAGTATCAGGAGGTCATCATTCATGTTGAGATCAAAGCATACTACGACTGGGCTAATGGTGTCTGGCTGGTACAAAGAAACTTGTAGAGGATATGAAAAATTCAATTCATTGTTGTTCATATCTGTGATGGTGTACTGTGTGAGATTTATATGTGTAGTAGTATTGCTAACAGCAAGCATTCGGTCTCTCTTAATATTGTTGATATCATCCACTCCCAATTGAATGACGATAATGTATTCATCACTAGATGGAGAAGTGCTGTCATTGAGAGAATACGATGTGGTAAAGTTGTCATCCAGTAAAGTGATTTCTGAGAACACGAGTGTTGTTCTGTCCACAGTTTCTGTGAACATTAAAATAATCTGCTCTGAATTGAGATTAAGGTCAAATGACACTAACTGAGGTGGAGTTGTATCAGGAACAATATCACGTACAGGGAGGGCACTTGATGAAGGAATGGCTACTACACTATTCAAGTTCATATCTGTTATTGTTAAGTTAGTAATTGACATAAATGTGTTACTTCCGCTTTCATTGCTAGCCAAGTTTCTGATTTTCTTAATTTCATTTAGATCAAAGAATGACAGTGTTATGTTAATGACAGTGGAATCTTCCTCTGTCCAACTACTGTTGGTTAAAGTGTAACTGGAATTATTGCTATTATCCATTGTGCTCTGGAGTGTTATTTGAGCCAGATTTAGTGAGGAAGCAAGGACAGTTTCATTAAACTCAAGTGTGATTATTCCTGCATCGACATTGACAACAAAGTTCACCAAAACAGGATCTGTAATATCTGGTCTGAAGAAGCGTACTTGTTGTAGTTCATCATTGATAGGTACTAATTGATTGCTATTGATGCTGGTGTCATATACACTGTTATTCATAACTTGGAGATATGTAGTGTTATTATCAGTAGCAAGATCTGATATTCTTTTTATTTCATTTAATTCATATTCTGTTAATCGAATTATGAGTACTATGTCAAAGATTTCCTCCACAGTAGGCCTTGATGTCAGCTGGAATGAGCTTCCAGTACTATTGGAAGTATTGTGTAGAACAAATCTGGTGGTATTAAGTGTTTGACCATTCATTGTTTCAGAGAAAGCCAAAATGAGTTCTCCGGTATTGAGGTCTAAATCATATTGCTCTAATATTGGATGTGTTTCATCCTCAGTGTAATTGTTAACCCTATGACCATCTGATCTGGTTAAAGGCTCTACATAGTTATCATTCATGTCTTGAATCATATCTGATGTAAAATTGATAAATGTTGAAAATGTACCAATTGCCAGTGATGTAATGCCTTTAAGAGCATTTGAATCATTCTTGTGCAGTTCAATGATGACTTCTGGACCATTACTGCTGTTAGAATAGCTCAATGGTAGCAGAGTATAGGAAGTAGTATTAACATCACTAGGGTCAGAATATAATGTAATCTCTGTCACATTCAAGGTTCTAACATCAACCGATTCAGTAAAAACAAGTGTAAGAGTCTCTGGAGCATCCATATCCAAGTTAAAGTAAACAAGAGCTGGATCTATATTATCTGCTGTATAATTACGTACTGGAATTGGATCATTTATTGAAACAAAAGTATTCCAATTAAAGTTCATGTCTTGAATGAGTCTCATCATAACTGCTATATATGTGTTACTTTGTGAAGTAGCCAGGTCCTCCATTATTTTAATTTTGTTGAGGTCTCTGGTGTCCAACTGTATAGTAACAACTGTGCTATCATTGCTAATAGCATTTCCATATCTCAGCATCCACATACTCGTAGCATTTTCATTTGACAGTATTATCTTGTTCACGGCTAACATCTCAACTCTAACAGTCTCAGAAAAGTAAAGTGTAAGCACTTCAGATGTTAAATTCAAGTCAAACATCAACAGTCTTGGTGGTGTGGTGTCATTCACAAACTCTGTAACTAGTTCAGCATCTGTAGGTAAGATTGCTACAACTGGGTTTCCATTCATGTCAGTAAGTGTTTCACTAGTAAGCGACAAGTATGTATTAGATTCATTATGAGCCAATCCTCTTTGACGTTTAATCTCATTCAAATCAGAGTCCAACAAATAAATGTCAATAATAGTAGAATCCTCCATGGAAGTATTGTATGCCGAAGAAAGAGTAAGCTGGCAAACACTGGTATTTGATGGTACTCCTAATAGTGTTATTTGGTCTGGTCTCAGTGATGTTGCATTAACTGTTTCATTAAAAATCAGTGTCAGCAACCCTATGTTCATATCAAGGTTGAATTGATACAAGCCAGGATTTATGAAGTCATTGTAGTATGAAGTTACATTGATAGCCATGGAAGCAGGAATTGCATTCAATCGATTATTATTCATGTCAAGAATGGAGCCCATCATCACAGAAATAAAAGTATTCTCTGAAGTAGTTGCTAAATCAGTTAGCCTCTTAATCGTATTCAGATCATTTCTACCTAGCATTACATAGATAACAGTGGAATCCAACCCAATGGGGTCACCACCCAATATGTCTGAGTCTTCTGTTAGTGTAAAGTTCGTTGAAAGCATTTCATTATGCAAAGTGAATCCTGTGATATCCAAGGTACTTGCATTAACTGTCTCCGAAAAGAAAAGGGTTAGAATTTCTGATGTCAGATTGAGAGAGAATCGTTCTAATGATGGGGGAGTCCTATCTTCATCAAATTCAATAACTTGCAATCCATCATCTGCAGTAATCTCAATCACTTCATTTCCAAATATATCTCTTATTCCATATCTGTCAATGGATAGGTACGTATTGTTTTCATTAGTTGCAACAGCAGACAGACGCTTTATCTCATCTAAGTCATCTTTCCCAATGGTAACTTTTTGTATTGGTATGTCCATGTTCCAATTATCAGTTATACCTGTGAAGGCAAAATATGAGTCTGGGTCACTATCTCTGACTTCAGAATTCTGAAGAGTTAAAGCAGTTGCATTGAATGTAGCAGAATTGACTGTTTCACTAAAAGTAAGATACATGCAGCCTAGGTTGAGATTCAGGGTAAAGTTCACTAGCTGAGGAGGTGTGAGGTCTTCAGTGTAGTTCACAGACACTTCTAAAGCAGATAAGTTATTCTCAAGAGGGAGATTATATTGATCAAAATGGTCTTGAACAAGTCTGTCAGTCACAGTAAGATATGTGGAATATTCATTCACAGCTATACGTCTGGTCTTTAATTCATTAACATCATCAATATCCAGTAATATCATCACAGTTGTATTGTCCATCATACTAACATTACCATTCATTAGCTGGTAAGAGTGATTTACATCAGTGACGTTAAAATCCAACTGTAGAGTGATTTGATCCACAGCAAATGTTTCAATATCTATTGTCTCATTGAAATAGAGAGTAAGCTTTTCTGGTGCATCCATGTCTAGATCAAAGCTTCTCAACAATGGTCGGTTGGTATCATTCACAAACATGGAATTTGGAACTGCATTAGCTTGTGAAACAGCAACAATTGAATTGTTATTCATGTCCCTCACAGCATCATATAAAAACCTTATAAACGATGTTGTATTGCTGATCAATAATCTTTCCATCTTCTTAATCTGGTTAAGGTCATTATCAGTGATGTGGAAATCAATAAATCTTCCATTTGGACTGTTAGTAGACCCACCTCTAAAATGATACTCTTCTTCAGGTGATCCCAGTGATGACTGAACAGTGAAGTAGTTGAAACGTAAACTAGAAGCATTTACAGGTTCATTAAATATAAGTGTCAAAATACCAATGTTTAAGTTTGTTATAAAAGTAGTCAGTAGAGGTGGTGTGGTGTCCTCTATAAACTCATAAGCACCAATGACAATGGAATTTAATGGGTTGGCTATAGTAGCCATATCGTGTACAGTTCCATTTCGTAACCTTAAGAAACTATTGCTTTGATCAGTGGCCAACAATGTCAACAACTTGAGTGTATACTGATCAGGCAGAGTTATCTGAATGTCTACAACATCACTATCGTTGGTAATGGAAGAGCCGTGAGTCATTGTGTAATTTTGGAACATGGTAGCAAAATCAGAAATCGTAGAGAAGAAGGTAAAAGATGTGTAGACAAATGTGCTCACATCAACAGTTTCATCAAACACTAGGGTGAGAACTCCATTATCCATATTTAATGTGAAGTTAAGTAAGTTTGGATTGGTGATATCTCGTGTGTAGTTTGATGCTTGTAAGGCCATTACAGCAGTGATAGGTACAACACTGTTATCATTCATGTCTTCAATAGCAGCTGAACGGATAGCCATAAAAGTGGTATTAACATTTTGTGCTAACAATTGATGTCGCTTGATTTCATTCAAATCTGGTGTACTGATATGTACTAGCATAATGTAATCATTTGTAGAGTTAGAGTAGCTACTTTGTGTCAGTTCCACAAAGTCACTTGAATTACTCGTTCGCTGTATTCTAATGTGTTGCGTCATTAAAGTACTGATATTAACGGTCTCATCAAATGTAAGGAACAACTCACCTTCATTTACGTCCAGCACAAATTCCACTAGTTTGGGTGAGGTTCTGTCTGGAATCAAACGATTCACCATTTCAGCATTGGTACTTGAAACAGGTGTCAGTAAATTGCCACTCATATCTACTACAGTGACATTGGTCAGTGCTATAAATGTATTACTTTCATTGGTAGCCAGTTCTGTTATTCTCTTCAAATCATTTAGGTCATCAAAACCCAATGCTATAGTGATCACAGTACCATCACTAGTACTTGACATTGTGACCAAATTGTTTGTTTCTCTAAACGTGAGCTGCAAACTGGAATTGGCCAATGACTGATTAGAAAGAAGAGTGGCTTGTAAGATGTCAAAGCTTGATGCATTCACAGTTTCATCAAAAGTTAACAGTAGCTCACCATTGTCAAGATCTAGATCAAATGACATTAGCTGTGGATCAGTTGTATCTGGTGTAAGCATATCCACCGGTGCAGCAGCACCATCAGTAATTGCTACAACATCTCTTCCGAAGACATTGAGATCTATATAACTATTAATCAACTCCGCACCAAATGTCAAATAGGTATTGTTAGGGGTAGTAGCTAATCCAGTAAGATTCTTGATCTCATTCAAATCTTCAGTAGTTACATAGATCATGATAGTGTAGTCAGGAGTACTGTTGCTAAAGCCACCTGTTAATGTGTGAAATATTGTGCTGGTGAGATTATTTTGTAAAGTGACAGCTGTAGGATCCAGAGTAGAAGGATCTAAAATGTTATCAAATGTCAGAGTGAGCAGACCATTGTCTAAGTCAAAGTCAAAGCTTTCTAAATTGGGGGATGACCTGTCCAAATCCACACGCAGTGCTTGTACACCCATGTCTGCTTCTATTTGTATTTGAGGATTACTAGCAAAATCAAACACTGCTCCAGTTACTAAGGAAAGGAAAGTATTTCCTGTTTGAGTTCCTAATAATTCATTTAATATCAAGTTCTTATAGTCTGCTCTATTTAACTCAATTTGAATGCGCCTTCTCAAGTTTGTCATCTCTCCATCATATGTAACTGTTCCTCCTGTTAAAGTGTAATTGCTACCTTGTCGAACGATGTTGTTGGTATACTGTTGTATTGTGATGAGTGATGTGTTGATTGCTCTAATATCAACTGGCTCATCAAAAGTGAGAATCATTACTCTTGAATTGAGATTCAGTTCATTAAATTGAGTTAGCTCAGGGTTGATGGTATCAAGGAAGTAATCACCTACCAGCAATGGATTAATGGCATTGACTCTTGGTTGTGCATTGTTGTCACTCAAATCTTGTACCAAGTCTTCAGTATAAGTGATGTATGTTGTAGTAGCGGACGCAGCTAGATTGTGAATAGCCTGCAACTCTAGCAAGTCTACTGGGTTAAGAGTAAACGCAACCTCAAGACTATCATCTTCAGTTATGACGAAACCTCTAGTAGTTGTCAAGGTGTATGACACAGTGGCATTGAACATATCTTGAATGGTCAGTTCATATGGATTAAAACTGGTAACACTAACCGTTTCACTGAATAATAATAGTAGTTCTCCGGATGTCATGTTTAATGAAGCGTTAACAACAATGGGTCCTATACTATCTGAGTGAACCATACTAGCACGCTGGTATGATGAAGGGCTCAGCAAATTCCTAGACATGTCAGCAATAGTAGTGTTCACAGCAGAAAAGAAAGAATTTGCCAAATTAGTGTAGAATTGATCATTGACTCTTAAAACTTCCACATCAACAGGGTTTAGATAAAAACTCACAGTAAGGCCATTATCTTCAGTGACCCTTGTTCCACCAGTAAGAGTGTAGTTGATAACCAATGAAGGAAATATAAGTATATTAATATTATGAAGAATGACTGATGTTGGCATAAATGTAGAAACATTTACTGCTTCAGAGAATGTGAAAGTAAAATTACCAAGTGACATGCTCACTGTAAGGCCAATAATTTCTGGTGGAGTAATATCAGGTATGTAATTTGCTACATGCAAAATCTCTCCAATCACCTGGTTGTCATTCATATCTAACACTGTTTCATTACTAAACATTAGATAGCAGTCTGAACCCATTAAATCAAAAGTGCAAAGATTAATCAGTTTGATAGTATTTAAGTCATTTGCATTGAATTTGTATGACAGTACAATATCATCTACATTAGTTAACAGGGTGCCAACTGATGGTGTAAAGTTCAGAGATGGAGGATAGTCATTAAGCAATGTTAAAGTTTCAATTTGGAAAGATGATGCGTTGATTGTTTCAGAAAATGTTAAGTGAATCTCTCCCATGTTCATGTCCAGTGTAAATCGCAGCAATTCTGGTCTTCTGGTATCTGGTGTGAAGAGGCGAGCTCCAACACCAGAAGCACTTGAAACTTCGTCTACGGCATTACCAGCCTGATCAAAGATAGTGTTGGCTGTTAATGATATGTAAGTGTCAGATTCATTTGTTGCAACAGTAGTAAGCTGTTTGATCCTGTTTAGATCACCTGGAGAAATTGTGATTTGTACAATTGGATTGTCATAGCTTTCAGAATTTCCTCCGGTCAGCATAAATTGAGCATCTACTGACACAAACTCACTTCCTTGCAGTGTAATATCTGTTACAGACAAACTAGAAACATTTACAGTTTCTGAGAAGGTCAACTCAAGCAACCCAATGTTCATGTCCAAGGCAAAGTCAACCAGGTAAGGATTAATTGTATCAGCATTATACCTTCTTGCTTTAATGGAAAAACCATTCAAAACTGGGATCACTGGAAGGTCACTATAATCTTTCACTGCATCCATTGTAATTGTAAGGTAGGTATTGTCAGCACTTGTAGCAATGGACTCTAAACTCTTAAGAATATCCAAGTCCTTCTTTACCAGTTTGATGTTTAGTACAGGAGGATGACCAATGCTTAGGACAGGACCACTGAATGTCCCATTGCTTAAGGTATAAGCTTCAGAGATTCCAATATATGTCATAGGATCTGATTCATTTAGATATATTCCTTTGCTGTAATTCTGTAAGACATCTAATTCAAATTCACTACTCAATAAAGTGAGGCTCTGTGGTGTAATTATCGGATCATCTGCCAAAAGGATCACTTCAGAAAAGGTTAATTTCAATTCTTCTGTGGTCATGTCTAAATCAAATGATACCAGGTATGGCCTGGATGCATCAGCGATCAGTGAAGTGTAAGGTATCTCAGTCATGTTGTTAGCAATACCTTCCATATCTTTAATGGCATCTTCACCAAACACCAAGTTACATGCTGATGTCAAGTTACCACGACACAACGGCCTGTGCTTCTTTAACAAATCGAAATCAAAATCATTCAGGCTCATGACAACCACATCACTGTAACTTTCAACTACAAATCCACCAGTCAGTTGATAAGAGTAACTTCCCATTGTGAATTGTATTTTAGTGGTGTTTAGAGTTGACGAATTAACTGACTCATCAAATGTAAGTTCCAACGTTGATGTATTCATATTCAGTGCAAAGTACTGTAGTGTTGGTTCAGTTTCATCAGGGACAAACACAGTGACATTCAAAGCAGCCATCCTAGGAATGGGAACTAGGAAATTAGTTTGCATATCAAACACCGTACTAGCTCGTACTGAGATGTACGTGTTATCTGTATCTGTACAAAGTAAAGGTCTTCTCTTAATTTCATTCAAATCGAATGCAGAAAGCTGTAGTAAAGCAAACGGTCCATTGATAGTGGTGTTGGCTGTGGTTTCTGATGAAAGATTATAAGATTCTTCTTCATCATCTGATGCTTGATAAGAATTCTGCAAATAGATGGTAGTTGCATTGATTGATGATACACGAATAGTCTCAGAAAAGTAAAGCGACAGTATACCAACATTTAAGTCAAGATCAAACCTTGTCAACACAGGTCTGGTGCGATCAATGGTGTAATCATCTGCTATCCGGGCATTCATTCCATTTAACAGTGGAATAACCATCAACTGGCTCTGATCTACAATACCATAGTCATCCATCAGCAACCAGCTTGTTTGTGTTGACTTAGCTATTTCAAGGGTCTTGAGAGTATTGACATCATCTAACTCAAGTACAATGGTGATCACGATGCTATCATTGACAGGTTCTACTCTTCCACCTGTTAACCTATGTGTGTGTATGGAACTGTTTATGAAGGAATCAGCTTGGAGTGAGAATGCAGTGAAGTTGACACTCCTGGCATCCATTGTTTCAGAGAATGTAAGATGAAGTAGAGAAGCATCCATGTCCAAATGGAATTGTACTAAATTGGGCCTTCCAGTGTCATTGATGTACATGTCAGGTGATTCAGCATCATAAGAAGGTATTTCCACTACTGGGTTAAGACGCATGTCAGATATCAAATCTTCTGTAAAAGAAAGATAAGACGTCTCATCACTAATAAGAAGACCTTCCCTGTATTTGATAGCGTTTAAGTCATCAGGACTGATATTGATGATTATTTCTAGCCCACTTGGGCTATCTGATGTGCTAGTTTGAAGAGTGTAATATTCTAGAGGAACATAAGATCTGTTGCTTGTAGACTGAAAGGTGATCTGTCTTGTATCCAGTGTTAAATGGTCCACAGGCTCATGAAAGTTCAGTATCAATGTACTGGTATTGATGTTAATGACATACTCTCGTAATGTTGGTTGAGTGTCGTCATCAGTAAAGTTCCTTACCACTTGTAGTGCCGGATTAGAAGGATGTTGGATACAAGCTAAGTCAAGTATTACACCAGGTGTCAGGTGAAGATAAGTATTATCTGGCATAGTTGCTAAATTTCTCATCAACTTGACTTGATTGAGATCAAAGAAATCTAACTCAAAGGTAACAACAGGATCATTGTACATGTTCAGTACAATTCCATTCATTACTGCATATGATTCTAATGGCTCATTCAAGTGGCTTTGAAGAGTAATGAAAGTTTCTTGCAAAGACATGGCATCCACAGTTTCATCAAAAGTCAAAATCAATTGCCCCATGTTAAGATCAAAATCAAAATCAAGCAGTGTTGGATTGGTGGTATCATCTATATAACTTCCTACTGCAAGACTATCATCGTCAGCTATGGGCACAACCTCTAGTCCTACCATGTCCATAATGGTAGCATTAGTGATGCTCACGTAAGTATTGTTCATCTTTGTAGCCATTCCTGTCAGCCTCTTTAATTCATTTGAATCCAGTGTTCCAATGTACAGCAATACAATGGGTCCATTGGTACTGTTAGTAAAGGTACCCAGTGGATACTCTGGCCCAGGTTGTAGTGTGTAGTTCTCTATGCTGAAGCCCATTTCATTGTGCAGTGTTATCTGGCTGATATCAAGGGTTGAGACATTCACAGTCTCTGAGAAGCTTAGAGTAAGCAGTGGTGCACCATCCATGTCTAAGTCAAATGCTATGAGTTCTGGTCTACTCATGTCGTTGAAATAGTTACCAACCTGTAATGGTAAATTGGAAACATTTAGGCAGTTGCCATTCATATCCAAAACTGTTGAGTTCAACAGTCTAATTGATGTAGTATTCATGTCAATTGCAAGGTCTTCGAGGATTTTGATTTCATTCAAATCTGAGTTAGCTAATGTAACGATGACCACAGTTGAATCTTCCTCACTAATAGATGCATTGCCTGATGGAGGAGCATATTGGAGGGTATATATTGTACCAGTGACTTCATTAACAAAAGTTATGGTTGTGACATCAAAGGAATCTACTTGAACAGTTTCATCAAATGTAAATGTAAGAACTCCAGTGTCTGCGTCAAATGTTACATTAACAAGGACTGGTTTAGTTGTATCTTCTATAAAGTTAGTGATTTGGAGTGACATATTCATAAATAATGGATTCTCAAATGCATCCCCTGCAAACATATTGGTGGCAAAAATGAATGCAGTTTCATTGGATACTGCCAGCATTCTCATCTGCTTGATGGTGTTGAGGTCATCAGTAGAAAATGTGATCTTCACTTCAGGTGGGTGACCAGGTCCAATAGGGAGTAGCGATGGACCAGTGATACTGGTATAAGATGTCAGAGTGTGCTCCATAGTTTCATTCCCTGTTTCTTGTTCACTTAGTAATGTCAATTCCCTCACATCAATCACATCTACTACCTCAGAAAACGTTAAGAAAAGTTCACCAGAGTTTAGATCAATGTCAAATTCTGTTAGCTCAGGTGGTGTTGTATCTGCAGTGAACATGTTAGCTGGCCTTGTTTCATTCATTCCTTCAAACAATGGGGTGATCACATTGCCTACCATATCTTGTAGAGTGTTATTTAAGAAGAGGAAAGTGTCATTGATGTTAGATGCCATATTTCTGATGAATTTCAATTGATTTAAATCTTCTTGGGAGAAATCGATTGTAATAAAAGGGCTATCAGAAGAGTTGGATGCACTGCTAATCAGAATGTATCCTTCACCCTCAAAATCACTGTTGTTGAAAAATATAACTCGGCCAGGTATCATCAAAGTGTTGGCATTAACAGTTTCAGTAAAATTAAGAAACAGTTTCCCACTATTGAGGTCCAAGTGGTAAGCATCAACATCAGGTGGAGTTGTGTCATTGGTGAAGTTTCTTACATTCTTACCGTCCTCTTTTGAGATAGCTACAAATGGATTTCCAGCCATATCTTGTAAGGTTGTATTGTCAGCACTGAAGTATACGTTACTTCCAGATGTTGCCAAGTTTTGTAACTTCTTAATCTCATTTAGATCATACCATGAGATGTTGATCATCACCACTGCAGAATCATCTTCCTGAACTTCTCCACCAGTAAGTGTGTAAAACTGTCCATTATAATCAGACTCTGTAGCGTTCTCAGTAAGATTCACCAGATCAGGATATTGTGATAGGATGATACGACTAGTGTTAATAGTACTAACTCGAACTGTTTCATCAAAATAGAGTGTAATTACTCCAGTGTTCATGTCAAGGTCATACTCTTCAAGTACAGAACTTGTGCTGTCTCTGGTGTAGTTTCTCACTTGCTTTGCAGAATCACTTGTAATGTTCTCAACTGCATTAGAGTTCATGTCGTATACAGCAGTTGCAGGAAATGAAATGAATGTGGTATCATTGTTATATGCAAGTGTATCATATTTCTTTAAGGTATTCAAGAAAGTTAAGCCAAATGTTATAACAACAATGGGGTCATTTTCCATAGACGTAGAACTGTTTAATATAGTAAGATGTCCACCTTCCATAAGACTGGTACCATTTTGCAGTGTAATTTCATCCAACTGCAGTGAAGAAACATTTATTGTTTCAGTGAAATACAAGACAAGTGTGCCAGTGTTGACATCAAGATCAAAATCAACCAAACTTGGATTAACATCATCAGGATAGTATACGCTAGCTGCTTTAGGATCATCAAGAAATATTCCATTGACCCTGTTGTAATTTGTATCATTAATGGTGATAGACTGAAGTAGTAAATAGGTAGACGAGTTGGAAACTGCCAAGCTGGTGAGCTTCCTGATCTCATTCATGTCATGAGTGCCAATATCAATGGTAATGATATGGAAAGTTTCATCATCAGAATATGAGTAAATTGGAGGGAAACCACTATTCAAAGTCCATTGTTCATATGATTCATTAGAAGAAACTAAAGTGATGCCCTCAACATTCAAAGAATCTATTTCAACAGTCTCATCAAAGCTGAGTATCAGCTCATTGCTGTTTAGGTCCAAAGTGTATTCTTCAAGTGATGGTCGGACTAAGTCTTCATAAAAATTGTCAACACGTTTAGCTTGCTCAGGCTCAATGGAAACAACTGCATTGCAGCTCATATCTTGTATTGTTTGATTGGTAAAGCTAATATAGGTAGTCTCATTGCTGACTGCTAAATCATAGAATCGTTTGATGTAGTTTAAGTCATCTCTGTGTAGCTTAAACCTCAGCACTATACCATTTTCATTCAGTACTTGTCCATCAATTAAAGTACGATTACTTATGGTGAAGTTTGCAGTGTCATTTGACATTTCACTTCCCCAGAATGTCACATACTCTGGTTTAAATGAGCTAACATTTACTGCCTCTGAGAATGTTATAGTCAGTATTTCAGAGGTGAGATTAAGGTTAAACCCATTCAGTTCTGGTAAGTTTTGATCAACTTTGCATTCCTCAGAAGGTAGTGCACTGGTGGCGGGTATTTCAGCAATACTATTTCCAGCCTGGTCTTTTACAGTATCGTAGTGTACTCTCAGATGGATATTTCCACAACAAAATCCATCTTCTATTTTAATCTTTATAAGATTAAGGTCATCTTCCTTGAGATATACACATAATCTTGTGATGGAATCATTGCAATACTCCACAGTAGCATCTCCAAGTTGAATATCTACAAAAGTTTCAGGCTCACCGCACTCCACAGTTTCTCTTCTTCTTCGACTACGAACATCTCCAGAGCCAGACCCAGAAACATCAGTAGCCAGCATGTTTTGGATAGCTATTCCTGAAGTATTAACTGAATTGATATCTATTGTCTCGTCAAATGTTAAGATAATTAAGCCCAGGTTGAGGTCAAATGTAAACGATAACAGCATTGGTCTAGTAATATCTTGTTCAAAATTCAAAACTTGAATAGCATCATACGGATCAACAGCAACTAGTGGTATTTCTTGCACATCATCAACAGTGTCAGACGTTGCTGCTAAAAATGTTGTTTCATTTGACACAGCCAAATGGATCAAATCCTTGATGTTGTTTAAGTCATCAGTTCCAATGGAAATACTTAAAGAAGATGTGGGCTCAAGTGACACAACCGAGGTGGTATCGTCCATACCAAGTGTGTAGCTGTGGTTGGATTCATTCACTCGACTGGAACTTTGCAATGTAATCTCGCCAACCACAAAGGTTGATGTCAGTATTGTTTCAGTGAAACTTATAATTAATTCTCCAGCATCCAATGAGAGATTAAAGTGGAGTATTTCTGGAGGTGTGCTGTCATTCATGTAGCTATTACCATCTACTACTAAGCCCATGTTGTTAGAGCAATTCCTCTCCATTACTGGAACATCGTTCAAGTCCTTTATTAGCAGTTCTGTGTAGGATAAGAAAGTTGTGCTGGGTGATACTGCTATTCCAAGTTCCTTCAATTTATTGATATCTTCTAGAAGGAATGAAAACGTTACAGAGTCAGAGTAATAAAATGGCGTCATCCATCTTTCTGCACTTCCAAAATCAGCAGACCCACTACCAGATGTGCCCACATCTTCACTATCACTGGAGAATAAGGCACTATCAGTGTTGACCACACAACCAGTAAGAGTGTAATAATTTGTACAGCCCAGACTGGAGGCAAATGTAATTTCTGCACAGTCAAAACAAGAAACATTCACAGTCTCGTTAAAGAACAAGGTCACAAATTCTTCATTCATGTTAATGATGTAGGAATTAACAGAGGGTAAATTTGTATCATTAATATAGCCAACTGCTTGCTTAGCATTTCCATTTAAAATGGCCACAATTGGATTTCCATTCATATCTGTAATAAATTCTCTTGTTAATGTCAAGTAAGATGTCTCAATATCAATTAGCAGTGCATCAATTCTTTTGATCTCATTGAGGTCTTCAAGAGAAATACTGATGACTACAGAAAGGCCATTTGATGATGGTGTTGAACTAGAAGTCAACCTTACACCTGTCCTAGATCGTTGAGCATTCTGTACTGTCAGAGCTCCAGCAGCCAATGTGCTGCTGTTGACGGGTTCATCAAAGAATAGTGTTAACCGGCCAGAATTGAGATCAACTGTGAATACATTTAGTCTTGGTGGTGTGCGGTCTGGAGTATACAAACTAACTTTGAGGGTAGTAGACTCCACAGGATTTGGCTCAATAGATAAATCAGTTATGGCATTACTTTGCAGTGTAATGTAACTATTGTTGACTGTGGTGGCCAAGTCTTCAATGAGCTTTATTTCATCCAAATCAACTTTAGCTAGCATTATTTCAATTACATTGCTGTTGGATGAAATGACTCTTCCACCTCTTAAAACACGCCTGCTTTCCATATGAGAGTCATTGGTAGAGTGAAATATAATTCTGTGGAATATTACAGATCGTGTGTCCACTGTTTCATCAAAGTAAAGGGTGAAAATGCCACTGTCTAAATCTAAATCATATCTAAGTAGCTGTGGATTGACAATGTCGCTAGTAAAATTTCTAACTGGTAAAGCCATAGACGGTGGAATGGCATTAACTCGGTTGCCATTCATGTCTCTAATAGTAAATGTTGTCAGAGAGATATGTGTGTCACCTTCACGAGTAGCCAAACTGGTTCTCTGCTTGATTATATTAGCATCATCTCGAGATAATTTAACAACAACTGATGTACCATCTTCACTTTCTGAATAGCTCGATGATGTGAGAGTGTAGGCCTGTCCTGAACCATCACTATTTTGCTGCATTGTTATTTCAGTAACATTCAGTGAAGCAGCATTGACAGTTTCATCAAAGAACAATGTGATTTCTGTCGTACTCACATCCAAATCAAATGCTGTTAGCTTTGGTGCAGTCTCATCAGGAGTATAGACTGTTACTCGGTAAGCATTGCGTTGTGAAATTGCATTGATTTCATTATCATTCATGTCCAACACACCAGCTTCCAGAATTCTAAGATATGTAGTCAAATTTTGAGTAGCCAAATCTGTAGTCCTCTTAACTTCATTTAAGTCATCAATATCCAATTTTAACATTACAACTGTTGAATCATTTGACAATACAGATCCTCGCTGCAATTGATAAGATGTTATTTGTGGTAATATAGGAGCAGTGAGTAAGATTACTGAGGATGCAACCAGTGATCGAGCTCTTACAGTTTCATCAAATGTCAAAGTAAGTACTCCTTCATTCATATCTAAGTCATATTGTTCAAGTCTTGGTGGAGTTGTATCATTAACCACTAACAAAGCTTGCATAGCATCATCTTCAGCAATGGAAATTACACTGTTATTATTCATGTCTTGAAAAGCATTAACAGTAAAAGTGATATAGATATCATCCCTGCTGGTAGCAAGATCTGTCAACCTCTTGATCTCATTCAGGTCTACCAGACCAAGTAATATATCAACATCAGTTCCATCAGGGGAAACTGTATAAGAATACATTGGCAATGCACCAGGACTAAGAGTCCAGCTTGTGTCAATGTCAGACAAATTTTGAACACTTTGAAGAGTGATTTCTCCTATAGACACACTATCCATCTCTATCACCTCATCAAATGTAAGCTCCATGTGTCCTGTATTGAGATCTATGGTAAAATTCCACAAGTACGGAGCAACTTCATCTGGGAAATATTCTAAGGCTTGTATGCCAAATGGATAGTATATTGGTCGATTATAATTTTCTGACATGTCTTTGATTAGGAAATCTTCAAGAGCAATGTATGTGTTACCCTCTGATGTTGCCAATGCACGATTTACTTTAATTCTGTTTAGATCATTTCTACCGATATCTATGGTGACAACAAGTCCGTTGGTACTGTCACTCCTAGTGCCAGATGAAGCTAAAAGATTTACTCGATTGCTGAAAGTATCAGAAGCAGGCTGGATATTTATTGCCTCAACGCGAAGACAACTGACATTAACCACTTCATTAAAGGTTAAATAAAGTGTTCCTGTTGTCATGTTCAGACTAAATTCATCCAATTCTGGTGAAATATCATCTTCAATTACAGCATGTGGCTCTAATAAATTAACCGGGAGACTTCTATTGCCAACAATATCTTCAATTGCTGACTCTGCCATTGTTAGATGTGTGTTATTGTCAGTGGTTGCCAGATTCTCAAACAGCTTTATTATGTTTAAGTCTACAGTACCCAATTCAATCGCAATTAAAGCACCATCAGCACTGGTAGTTCTACTACCAGTTGGCCATGGTTGATCACTGGTCAGTTGCAGTGATTCTGATGGACTAACTCCTTCTTCATTTTGTAAACCAATGTAGGAAATATTAAGGGTAGAAACACTAACAGATTCTGAGAAACTCAACAGTAAGCTTCCTGTATTCAAGTCTAGGGTGTAATTTTTCAAGTATGGAAGAGTTTCATCACCTATGTAAATACTGACTTGTAAAGCATTGCCATCGGTTACAGGGATAACATCCAAATTTCCAACATCTTTCACAACATCAGCACCAACAGTAATGTAAGTGTCATTCTCACTAGTAGCCAAGTTTCTGTTAGCCAGTAGGTCATTGTAGGTATATTCAGCTAGTTGAATGACAATCTCAAATCCATCAGAACTATTAGTAACAGACTCCCTATCCAGCATTACAGATGTAGTAGCGCTGGGAGCATCTTGCAATGTAATCCTATCAGTTAGCAGAGTGGCTGGAGCAATGATATCAGAAAATGTAAGAATTAATTGTGAGCTATTCATATTGAGGGTGAATGACACTAGCGATGCTTGAGATGAGTCATCTACAAACTGGTTTGCAGTAACTGGATAAGCCAGTTGTGGTGGTATGGCTTCTACATACCTGCCTGCCATATCAGTGATAGTACCATTTGTAATAGAAATGTATGTGTCACTGCTGTTAACACCTAAATTTCTGTTTAATTTTATAGCAAAAAGATCTGGATTGTTTAATTCAATGGTGATGGTATTAGTTCCAGCCCTACTTGTCAGTCGTGAAACTCGTCCACCAGTCAACTGAACAGAATCTAGCTCATCAATTTGGCCTTGGCCAGACAAAAGTGTTATCTGAGATGTATCCAGTGTGGCTGGCCTTACAGGTTCATTGAAAGACAGAGTTAATGTATTAGCTGTCAGATCCAGGCCAAATTCAACCAGCATTGGTGAAGTCATGTCCTCAACATAGTCTGTTACCATAAGAGCTTCCTCAGATGAAATATTGTTCACTGGGTTTGGTACTCTTGGGGCGATGTCACTAATGGCAGTAGACTCAAGCCAGATGTACGTATCATTCGTAGAAAATGCAAAATTAGCTGCTTTGATAGCAAACACATCTGGCTCAGATAACAGCAGTGTTATTTTTAAATCATTTGAACTGTTAGTAGTGGTTGTGTCACTTAATGAAACATATTGTCTATCACCTTGACCTCCTTGTAGAAATATGCTGGTGGGCATCAGAGTGTCTGGATTGACAGGTTCATTGAATGTAAGCTGTAGAACACCAGTGTCAAGGTCCAATGAGAATTGCAAAAGCTCTGGACGGTTGCTGTCATCTATAAACTCTAGTGCATCTAAAGCAAGGCTACTCAAAACTGGTTGAAGATAATTATCAGCTCTGTCAGCTATTGTAGTATTAAGGGCTGAAAGCCAACAGTTGTTGATATCAGAACAAAGCCGGTCATCTTGTTTGATCATGTTAAGATCATCAGGGTTTACTGTTATCATTATGAAGGTATCATTGATGCTTGTAACATTGCCTTCTTGAAGAATCAGTCTTGCTTGAGCATTTCTGAAGAAGCTTTGCAGTGTTATTGAAGAATACATAAGAGATGAGACATCAACTGTTTCACTGAATTGTAGAACAACTGTGCCCGCATTCAAATCAAATTGGACAAAATTACTTAAAACTGGACGTGTGGTGTCATTGATGTACACATTAACTGGCATTGCACTGCCATTGACAATTTCTCTGATCCTATTCATGCTCATGTCCAGTACCATTTCTTCAGGGAACGTAATGAAGCAGTCATATGGAGAAGAGCACAATTCTTTTCTTTTCAATGCATTAAAGTCATCAAAAGTGAAGGTCACGTAGAGTGTAGGCTCATCAGTTGTGACAGTTTCTCCTCCAGTAAGTACAAGCACTCCTGATTCCAAATCTTCTATGTCTGACACATCTGCTTCAGATTGTAGAGTAACATATTCAAGGACTAATGATGATGTGTTGACAGTTTCATTAAATTGCAAAGTAAGAATTCCTGAATTCATATCAATATTGAAATACTCCAGTACAGGAGCATTGTCATCAAAAGTAATGTTCTGAACTTGCAGGGCTGCTGAACTAAGTATAGCTATCACAGGATTATCACTCATATCACTGATCAGCTCTGTAGTGATGGAGACATAAGTATTGTACAGAGATGTTGCAATGTCAGTGTTTCGTTTGATATTATTAATATCAGTGGTAGTTAAATAAAGTTCAACTGATGTGAAATTCCTTTGGGACATGTTTCCACCAGATAGTGTCTCTGATGCAGCAGACGAAGTGCTAACATTTTGAATTGTTAGTGATGCTGGATTCAGTGATTGTACATTCACAGTCTCTGTAAAATATAAAATAATCACATCATTCTTCAGATCCAGTAACCAGCTATACAAGACTGGACTAAAAGTGTCTTTGATGTACTGAGACACTTGTGTAGCATTTTCAGTATTGATGGCAACAACTTCATTGTCATTCATGTCAAGTATACTAACTATTGGAAAACTAAGGTAAGTGTCAACCCTGTCAGTGGCAAGATTAAACAACTCTTTAATGAGATCTAAATCCAAAGCGTCTAAGTAGACTTCAATTCGAGTTGAATACATTGTTGAAACATTTGCTGATGTTAAAGTATAGGATTCAACTTCTAAGTCAGGTAGAAAGCTTGGCCGTTGCTGCAAAGTCAATGAGCTGATATTAAGAGTATAGGGGTCTACAGTTTCTGAATAAGACAAATACAGAATCTCATTTGTTAAATCAAGGTCAAATGACACCAATTCTGGGCTGACAGAATCTTCATAAAACTCATCCACTTGTGATCCATTGGTTGACACAAGTCCTATCAAGTCATTGCCATTCATGTCTTCAACCAAATTATGAGTGTACGATATGTAGGTATTGTTCATTGATGTACAGAATTGACGGAATTGCTTGATGTAATTGAGATCATCTTTGTTAAGAATTACATCAATGAATGGACCATTACCGGAGATAATCATACCACCAGTCAGCTTCCTATACACACTGCCTATCATATCATTCTGTAGTGTTATTTCTTCCAGATTCATTGTGGCTGTATTCACTGTCTCAGAAAATGATAAGGTGATAACTTCATTTGTTAAGTTTAATGAAAATCCGGTTAACTCAGGTCTTTTGAGATCTTCAACAAACATGTCTGCAAGAGCAGCACTTCCATTGTTAATGGGAAATACTTGATTAGAATTTGTATCATTAACTAGTAGTGTTGAGAAACTAAGATATGTGTTTCGTTGTCTTGTAGCCAACAGAGTCATATTCTTGATCACGTTGACATCATCAAAGGAAAGATACACATTGATTACAGTTGATTCAAAGGAGTCAAACAAGCTGCTTCTAAGTTGGTAAAAGCTATCAAATGGAAACGACACAATGTAATCCTGTAAGACAATCTGAGCATCATCAAACGTGTTACCAGCAACAGTTTCATTGAATGTCAGTGACAGTACATCAGCGTCTAAGTCCAAGCTGTAATACACCAAGGCTGGACGATTTTGGTCTTGAATAAAGCTAGTAACTTGCAGTGGCTCAGATGCAGGAATTGGCACAACGTAATTTTCCTTTGTGTCCCTGATCAAATGCATAGTGATGGAAATGTAGGTTGTCTCACTTGAAGTGGCCAGCATAGTTAGCCTCTTGATTTCATTCAAATCCAATGGTTGAATATTGACTATCACAACAGGTTCAAATCCACTCGGGGTACCTATTGTATCCAATGATAAAGTGTGGTGATTCTCAGGCAACAGATTTGTGTTTGATTGTAAAGTGATTTGACTGACATTTAGGAGATGACCTACTACGGTTTCAGAAAATCTTAGAGTCAACACTGCAGTGTTCATGTCAAGATCAAACTGTTGCAATTGAGGGCTGGTAACATCTTCCATGTAACGTCTAACATTCTGGGCATTCACCACAGGGACAGCTGTCTCACCAGCTTGATCCTTGATCACACATGACTCCACCATTAGCCATGAAGTGAGGTTTGTTTCTCCAATATGTAAAGACTTTAAAGTGTTGAGATCATCAAGAGTGAAATTGACAATGACCACCGTTTCATCAATCATTGCTTGAGTGTCAAAGAAAACTGAAAACTCATCTAACAAGCTATTCCCAAACATTGGACTGTTGATCATGACTCTAGACGATGCATTAAACATGCCAGACCCTGATCCTGATCCGCTACCACTACCGCTGTACTCAAACACTCTCTCTGGCATTAATACTGTTCCACCAGTGAGTGTGTGCTGAATTAATCCAGTAGGATCAGTTTGGAGGGTGATACAAGTGTAGTTGACAGACATAATGTCCACAGTTTCATCAAAATAGAGTGAAAGTAGTCCTCGGTTCATGTCCAGGTCAAACCACAACAGACGTGGCATAGTAGAGTCAGTTACAAAGTCATCTGCTTCGAGTGCATCAGAGTGAACAATTTGAACAACAGGGTTGTCATCCATATCCATTATAAAGTCGCTTGTGATAGTCAAGAAGGAAGTGTTTTGACTTACTAGAAGATCTTCAATCATTTTGATTTCATTGACGTCATAACGTGTCATCCTTAATACAAGTATTAGACCATTTACACTCTCTGTGTTCCCTCCAGTCAGTGTATATTCTGACTCATACTCAAACTCTCTATTTTGCAACCTTACTGCTGTTGGGTCTAATGTGAAAACATTGACAACCTCACTGAAATAAAATGTTAGCAAGCTAGCATTCAAGTTAACTTCAAATGAAATAACTTCTGGTGATGTAAAATCAGGATAATAGCTTGTTACAATACTGGTATTCTCCTGCACTGGATTGGCCATAGGGTATCTATTCAGATCATACAAAGCACCTGCTTCAATGCGTATATATGTAGAACCTGGGGAGACTGCAAGATCTGTATCAAGTTTGATTGTGTTCAAATCCACCTGAGTTGCTGTCAAATTGAGAGACAGTATGTGAGAATCGGGTCCAATTGGGCCAACCATTATCAACCGATGGTAACTCATTAAACTAATGTCATTTTGAATAGAAATCATTGAGGCTACAATGCTAGTGAAATCTACTGTCTCATCAAATGTCAATATCAGACGTTCAGAGGTCAGGTCGAGAGAAAATGCTTGCAGTATTGGTCCAGTTGAGTCTCGTAAATAATTGTAAACTCTTGTAGCATTTTCATCACTGATGGCAACAACTTCATTTCCATACATATCTTCTGTACTAAAGTTAGTCAGAGATAAGAAGGTCGAGTCCTCATCCTGAGCTAGATCTCTCAAGAATTTTATTCTGTTAGAATCAACTGCTCCAATATCAATAACAATCGTGGGTCCATTGTCTGAAACACTACTAGAACCCACAGGATAGAGGTTAGTGGTTAGTGTATAATATTGACTAGCATTTACAAAACTGGA
Source organism: Dysidea avara (assembly GCF_963678975.1). Taxonomy (NCBI): domain Eukaryota; kingdom Metazoa; phylum Porifera; class Demospongiae; order Dictyoceratida; family Dysideidae; genus Dysidea; species Dysidea avara. Next base: position 6,248,232 of record NC_089283.1, on the reverse strand, counting down.
AGAAGACTGTAAGGTTATTCCACTTACATTCAATGTACTAGCATTCACAGTCTCACTGAAGTACAGTGTAAGTGTTGGACCATCCATGTCAAGGTCAAACCTTTCCAATACTGGATCAACCAAGTCTGATGTAAAATTCAATACTTGAAGTGCATAAGAACTATTGACCTCAGTGATGGTGTTAGTATTCATATCCTGCACCAGAGAGGGAGTAATTGATATGTAAGTAGTTTCGTTTGAAACGGCTAGCTCAACTATCTTCCGTAAAGTATTCCTATCCTCAAGGTTAAGCTGCAACATTAGTGACGTGCCATCAGTGGTAAAGGGCAAATTATCTCCCCCAGTAAGTGTATAATTAGTTACGGTAGTAATGTTGGAATCTTCATCTATCCTTTGCTCCAGCAGGGTTAAACTCGATGAGTCAAACGATGCGGCATTGACTGTTTCAGAAAATCTCAAAGTTATGGTATCCGTGGATAAATTGAGGTCAAATGATTCCAGTTCTGGTGGAGTAGTATCTGCTGTAAACACATTCACTGGCATGGCAATGGTAGGCAAATTCATGTTGTTGAAAGCATCTCTAATTGCGTACACACTTAATGTGAGGTAGGTTGTCTCATTCCTAATAGCCAAAGAGTTCATTCTCTTAATTTCATTCAAGTCATCATGGCCAATATCCACAACAATTATAGGCCAATCTTCACTGTCCGTTGAACTGTTAGTGGTCAAATTGTATAATTGCGTTTCATTCACTTCCATGTTTAATAGCAATATCTCAGTAACATCCAAAAGACTTGCATTTACTGTCTCAGTAAAGGTGAATATAAGTTCTCCAGTGTTCATGTTTAAGTCATATGAAACAAGGGCAGGTCTGGTGTTGTCATTCATAAACACATTTACTCTCATTGCTTCTGTATCGTTAATTTCTACAACATCATTTCCATTCATATCTTTGATTGCCAATGATGAGATGGACAAGTACGTGTTACTTTCATTGGTACCGAGGTAAGGTAGAGCATTCAGTGAGTTAAAGTCAAATGGAATTAGCTGATGTACCAACACTACAACATCTCCAGTCAACAAGTTACTCATAGTCAGTGTATAGTTCTGAATAGATGTGGAGATATTATCAGAGCTCTGAAAGGTTAACTCCGTCACCATAAATGTAAGGCTATCAACTGTTTCAGAAAAATTCAATGACAAATTTCCTGTGTTCATATCCAAGTCAAAACTAAGCAGTTCAGGTCTTGTGGTATCCTCAGTAAAGTTGGTAACTATCAGGGCATCATCATCAAATATTGGGACTATTGCATTGTCATTCATATCAATGATGGTTGTGTTAGCAAATACTATAAAGGTGTCACTGCCATTAGTGTCAGTAGCTAAGTTCTTAATGGCCTTGATGTTGTTCAAATCAAAGAATGAGAAGTAGATAGAAATAACGGTGGAATCATTCTGTGAATTGGTGCCTCCAGTCAACAGATAAGTAACACTAGAATTTGTTGCCTCCTCAACATTCTGAAGGGCTATGGATGTAGCATCAAGAGAAGAAGCTTCTACTGTCTCTGAGAATGTCAGGTAGAGTGTACCAGTGTTGAGGTCAATATCAAACATTTCAAGTGTTGGAGGAGTCACATCTTCTTGCACATTGTCAGCTTGTAAAGCAAAGGATGAGTTGACAGCAACAACCATGTTTCTGTTCATGTCTAATGCACCTCCTTCATCAATGGTAATATAAGTATCATTAATAGTTGTGGCAATTTCTCTGATTCTCTTTAGCTCATTCAAATCTACTATATCTAACAGAACATCCACATATATACTGTCAGCAATATTGGTGATGTTGCCACCAGTGAGGGAAACGTTAATCATATTAGACGACATGGAATTTTGCAATACAATAGATAGCACATTCAAAGAAGTGTAATTCACAGTTTCTGAGAAGGTCAGTGTTATATTCCCATAGTCCATATTAAGTCTAAAGCCTATGAGTTCTGGAGCAGTCATATCCTCTGTGAATTCTGTTACCTGAGTTGCATTTCCATTGACTACTGGTATTAACACATTGTTGTTAGTATCCGTGATTGTGAAATACGTCATTGTGAGGTAGGTGGTTGTATTTGAAGTGGCTAACTGTGTTAATCGTTTGATCTCATTTAAATCCAAATCTCCAATCTGAACAAGAATTATTGGCCAATCTGAATCATTAGAATATGTCACAAGGGGAGTGAATATAAATCTGTCCAACTCTTCTGATGATTCATCAGCCTGTATGGTAATTCCAGACACATTTAAACTAGGTACACTAACAGTTTCAGAAAAAGTTAACAATAGCTGTCCCATATTCATGTCAAGATCAAAACTATCAAATGTTGGGTGGACCAAGTCCTCAACAAAATCTTCGGCCATTAACAAGGTTACAGATTCAACTTGGTTTCCATTCATATCTACAATGGTATAGGATTCCATGGAAATGTAGGTATTGTTTTCTTCAGTAACCAAGTCTGGTATGCTCTTGATGTAGTTCAAATCATCAACATCAAGTTTGATAATAATCACAGGATCATCAGGTCCATATTCTGGGCCACCTAATTCTGGGGTCAACACATAGCCCCCAACAAGCTGTCTGTAGCTGGAGGAGTCATTGTTGCTTAGAGTGATTGCAGTCACGTTAAGAGATGTGGCATTCATGGTTTCATTAAAATACAGTGTAAGCCATTCATTGGTTAAATTAACTATAAATGATAAAAGAACAGGATCAACCTTGTCCTCAGTAAAGTTTGTAGCCATTAATGTAAAATTTGGAAATATCTCATCAAATAAGTTTCTACTCATATCCAAAATAAATGATGCTGTTGCAGATAGATAAGTGTTTTCTTCAACAGTAGCCAACATGGTGCGTCTCTTTATTTCATTAAGATCAGGACTGCTAAGGAAAAATTCAATGATGAGTTGACCAGTGAGCTCTTCAGTATACAGATAACCACTTTGTAATGTATAATACTCGTCTGATGTGTTAGAACTGCTGTCACTAAATAGCGTCACTTGCATGATATCCAGTGAACTGGCATTTACTGTTTCATCAAACGTAAACAAGAAAGTTCCATTGTGAAGATTTAATGAATAACTTACCAATACAGGACTGGTGACATCAGGTTCAACATCTGATACCTGTAAAGCATCATCAGTTTCTATTGCTGTAACATTATTCCCACTCATGTCTTTAACTTGCATTGGTGTAATTGATATAAAGGTGTTCTCTTCATTAGTAGCAAGATAAAGTAATCTTTTAATTTCATTGAGATCTGGAATTGTTAAGTTTAGATAGATTAGAGTGTCGTCTTCATTCAGCAAAGTACCACCAGTAAGTGTGTACTCATGTTCTACCTCTGAAACATTAGCATGGCTTTGTAGTGTTATCTCTGAAGCATTAAACATCATAGTATCCACAGTTTCTGAGTAGTTCAAAGCCAGTATACCAGTATTAAGGTCTATACTAAATCTCTCCAGTACTGGTTCAATGGAATCTACTGTGTATATCCTAACTCTTTCTCCACTGCCATCTTCAATTTCTTCAATAGCATTAAAGCTCATATCAACCACAGTCAGGTTAGTGAGTATGATGTATGTATCGTTCTCCATTGTGCCAACGTTTCGGCTTTTCTTGAGGGTATTCAAGTCTGCATCACTTATGGAAATGTTAATAAATGGAGAGAAAGAGGTGGTAAAACTACTGCTGGTGAACACAAAGGTGCTGTCATTGTTACTGGCAAGTGGTGCATCTTGTAACATAAACTCTCCTAGCTGAAACTGTGGTGCCCAAACTGTCTCGGTGAAGCTAATGCTCAGTATTGCTGATGTCATGTCCAGATCAAAGTAGGCCAACTGAGGTCTTGTGGTGTCATTGACAAACATATCAACTCTAGATGCATCAGTAGACTCAACTGGGGCTATTTGATTACCATTCATATCAGCAATAGTTAAATTTGTCATGGTAATGAAGGTATTCTCGATTAATGTTGCTAAATTGGGGAAGGCCTTGACTGCATTCAGTTCTTCATGCAGCAGTGTAACATTTACATACAGGCCATCCTCCATTGTCAAGACATTTCCTCCAGTTAATTGTACCATGGATACTGGATCATCATCAGATGAAACATTTTGCAGTGTGATCTGCGCTACATCAAAACTACTGACATTAACAGTTTCAGTGAATGTCAAGGCCAGTTCACCGTTATCTAAATCAAAGCTAAATGATCTCAATTGAGGAGGTGTTGTGTCTTCTACATATAATGTCACAGGTAACAGAGTTGGAACAACACTATTATTTGCAGTATCCATAATGGCCTCTTCGACAATGTACAAAAACGTGTCATTAGGTATAGTGGCTAAACCAATGAGTTTCTTAATTTGATTCAAATCATTATCTCCAATTGTAATATTGATTTCAGGCCAATCATTACTATTAGAGTATGACTCTGTGTAGTTATCTCCAGCAGTTAGTGAGTGATGTATGTAAGTGCTTCCACTATCAGATCGAAGCTCGATATATTCCACATTTAGGGAGGATACATTGACCGTTTCGTTAAATGTTAAAGTCAATACACCAACATTGACATCTAGGTCGAACGACTCTAGAACAGGATTGTTCATATCTTCGGTATAATTACTGACACTAATGGCTTGGGCACTGGAGACTGATGTGACGCTATTCATATTCATGTCCATGATGGTAGTTGAATCAATTTGAATATAAGTGTTATTTTCATCAGTAGCAAAATATGGGATACTCTTAATGTAATTCAGATCTGCTGCATCAAGTTGGATGACAATTAAAGTTCCATCAGAAGATAAACTAGTGCCACCAACCAACATACGAGCTTGAACTTCTCCACTGGATTGCATGTCCTGCAAAGTTATACCTGACACGTACAAGCTTGACTCATTCACTGTCTCTGAAAAGTAAAGATATAACTGTTCTAGTGTCAAGTCCAAATCAAACATTATTAATTCTGGAGGAGTGGTGTCATTAATGTGGTCTGTAGCCATAATGGCCGATCCATCTGGTATGGGGATGATATAGTTACCAGCAACATCTCGTAAAGCTGCAACTGTTAACCGTAAATACGTGTCTGTTGTTGAGGTTGCCAATTGTGTGATGCGCTTAATTTCATTCAAATCGGCATCAGATAGAGTTACATTAAATTCCCAGTACAACTCACCACTATACACTATTCCACCTGTTAAAGTATGGGAGTAATCCATCTCCAGAGCAGTGGTATTGTACTGTAGCGTGACTTGAGATGCATCAAAGGTAGTCGGGTTTACAGTTTCCGAGAAACTGAGAGTGATTACACCATTGTCCATATCTAGTACAAATGAAAGTAGCTCTGGAGAAATTTCATCCCTAAAGTATGCAAAAACTTGCTCAGGTGTAGTGGTGGTTACTGGAACAACAGGATTGAACTTCATATCAGCAACAGTAATGTTGGTAATTGATATGTATGTATCAGACTGGTTGGTTCCCAATCCCAGAATCCTTTTGATTTCGTCCAAATCAGCACGCCCAAGATTTATAACCACCACATGAGAGAAGATGGTAGATGACACTGTTTCACTATCAAGACCCAATGTGTGTGACATGCCACGAAGGTCAGCATCAGAACCACCAAGCAAAGTGATAGTTGATATATCTAAGGTCATGCCAGCATTTACAGTTTCAGAAAATTCTATAATCAACTCCTCTGTAGTAAGCGAGATGTTAAAATGGTCCAAAGTGGGATTCACAGTGTCGACCATGTAATTTCTGACCATTAAAGCTGTTTCTCCGTTTACTAGTTCAACAACTGGTTGCAAATTTTGGTCATAAATTGTATCATTTGCTATTGTCAGCCATGTGGTGTTTTCAAACAAAGCAACTTCTCGTTCTTTAATACCATTTAAATCATCCCTAGTAAGTTCAAATCGAATTATAGTAGAGTCACTAGGCTCAAGTACAATTCCATCAGTCAGTGTGTAAAAATTGGTAGAGTTGGAAGAATCCTGCAGAGTTATACCATTAAAGTTGATCGATGTCACATTCACAGTTTCAACAAATTCAAGAACCATGATATTGGTGGTTAGGTCAAGGTCAAATGCATCTAGTATTGGCCTAGTTGTATCATTTACAAATGATGTGATATTTAGTGGATCTGACGAAGGTATCATATTGACAAAGTTCCTGTTCATGTCTTGAATCAGAGTAGAGTCAATGGCCAAGTATGATGTCTCTGGACTAACAAAAAGTGATTCCATTTGTTTGATGATATTTAAGTCACTGTCATTGAACATCAGTCTGATTTGCTGACCATTTTGACTTTCAGTTGATCCTCCAGTCAGTGTGTATGATGCAGATGGATCAAATACATTCAGTAATGTAACTGCAGCAGGATTCAGTGAAGAGGAGTTCACTACTTCATCAAAATTCAGAATTAACTGTTCAGAGTTGAAATTAATGGAAAATGATAACAGATTTGGTTTGGTGGTATCTGGGGTGTAGAGAGTGACCAGACGAGTTCTGTTGAATGCCATATTAGCCAATAAGCTCAAGTCATTTATAGCTCCCATTGTCAGTGTAAGAAATGTAGTGTTTTCATTAATAGCCAGGCCTGTTTCTAACTTGATCTTTTGCACATGGTAGAAATCCAACTTGATGTCTATATCTGGGGAGTTGCCAGTCAAGACGGTACTATTAGAGAACACAATGCTTGTTCCACCAGTTGCATTTGTAGAATGTAATCTTATCAGTGGGTACTGAATAGATGATACATTTACAGTCTCATCAAAATGTAGGGCAATAATTTCACTGTCCAAGTTTAGATCAAATGTATTAAATACTGGTCCTGTAGTATCATCCTGATAAAATGAAACTTTCATAGCATTTTCAGCTAGAATCTCTTCTACTGAATTCATGTTCATATCTTGTATAGCATTTGTGGTAATTGATAAGTAAGTGTCATTTTCTGAACGAGCTAAATCTGTCAAATTTTTGATAGTATTCAAGTCACTTCTTCCAATAGTTACAATAACGGTGGTGTTATCTTGGCTGAATGTGGATGAGACTTCTGTCAAAGTAAACATCGTATCATTGTCAGGAAATGAACCATTGGTTGAATGAAGAGTAAACTGAGTAACATTAAGAGTACCAGCATCCATCGTCTCACTAAAAGTCAAGATGAGCCAACCTAGATCCATATCAAGGCCAAAGGAAACTAACACCGGATCAATGTTGTCAGGAGTGAAAAAGGCAACCTCTAAAGAGTTTATACCATCTTCTCTTGGTACATTATTATTTTCACTCATATCTAATACAAAACCTGAAGTAAAAGTCATATACGTGTTAGTTTCAGAAGTAGCTAGTCCACGAAGACGTTTGATTTCATTGAGGTCATCATCACCAAGGAATAGCGTAATTTCATTACTATTCTCCAACAAAACAGTTGTTCCTTCTTGCCCTACAGTTAGGCTTCTAGAATATCCAGTGGACCCGGTATCAAATGCACTTTGTATTGTTAACATTGTTACATCTATGGAAGAAGCACAGACTGCTTCTGAAAATGTCAAAGAAATGGTTTCACTTGTCAAATTTAGATCAAACCGGTCTAGTTCAGGCTCCTTAAAATCAGCAGTAAACAGATCGACCATGGTTGCATTTTCTGAAGGAATCTCTACCACATAGTTTTGGTTCATATCTTGGATCATTGACATTGGAAATGAAATATACGTGGTGACATTGCTTACTGCTAGACCTGTTTGAAGTTTTATACTGTTTAGATCAATTGTACCCAATTGGATAGATATGACTGTGAAGTCTTCGCTGTTGGAAATACTGTTATTGCTACCACCAATGGATAATTGAGTAAAAGAACTATTCTCAGTTGAATTTTGTTCTGACTGAATGACAATGTCCACTATTTGCAAACTGGATGCATTAACTGTTTCATCAAACGTCAAGCGTAAACTTTCATTAGTCAAATTCAATGAAAATCCTACAAGGAATGGTGAGCTAATATCAGAGGTGTAGTTGGAAACAACTGATGCATTTAATATGTTTGCTGGTTCAATTGCATTACTCTGTCCATTAGAATCCATATCTCGTACTAAAGTACTATCATACGTTATATAAGTGTCTGCTTGGGAGTCGGCCAAGCCAATTAGCCTCTTGATTTCATTTAAATCAGCTACTGTCAAATACAAATTAATCGTATTGATGTTGACTCTTTCCCACTCTCCACCTGTCAGCGTATGTGTAATACTACCTATGCGATTAGCATTGCTTTGTAATGTAATTGATGTAGGCTGGAAGCTGCTAGCATTGACTGTCTCTGAGAATGACAAATACAATAATCCATCATCCATGTGTAATTCAAAAGATCTCAAAGTTGGACGAGTTGCATCACGGAAGTACATATTAGCCATTAAAGAGTTGTTGGTAGTAATGTTTACCAAACGATTAAAGTTTGTATCGTTAATAGCTAAAGAAGTAATGGCTAAAAACGTATCCAATTGTGATGAGGCAAGACTGGACAAGGATTTGACACTGTTACTATCTTCTTCAGTCAGTGTCAATACTACTATAGATCTGGGAGGATTGCGATTGACCACAGTGCTTTGTATAATATATGATTCATTGTTCACACCATGTAGAGTTATTTGTGATGGATCAAAACCTTCTACATTCATTGTTTCTGAGAAGTATAAGATTAATGATCCTTGCCCATCTAAGTCTAAATCAAAGTTATCCAATGATGGGCTTGTGGTATCTGGTGTATAATTTGTTGGCATAAGAGCATTGTCAGTGGTGAATGGTATAGCTTTATTTCCAGCAAGATCTTCAATGAACTCTGCTGATATTACAAGATACGTGTTGCCAATTTCTGTAGCCAAGTTACTCTTAGCTTTAAGACTATTAAGGTTATCATCAGACAAGTACAGTAAAACAAAGTATCCATCACTGCTGTTGGTGAATGTATCCTCTTCTATCACTTCTGTGTTAGGCACTCCTACAAATGAACCCACTGCATCTCGCTGTATTGTTAAGCCACTTGTGTCAATGGCATTAGTACTACTACTTGTGTCTACTACATCATCAAAACTGATCAGTAAGGTACCTTCATCCATGTCCAAATGAAATCCCTCTGCACGAGGACCAGTTGTATCTCGCAAATACCTAAAGTCATTTGCAAACAACGCAGCAGAAGCAATCACTAGATTTCCTGCCATATCTAATATTGCAGCATATTCTATTTGGACATATCGATAAGATAAAATACCAAGTGCAGAAACATTAATTTTAATAGCTAACAAATCATCTCTGCTAATACGCACTTCGATTTCTGTTCTTAGTGAGTTATCCACATAAGACACTTCTCCAGGTTCTAATTCCCTTGTAAACTGACCATCAGATGATGACAAAATTGACAGCAAATTATAGTTAATTGATGAAATATTGACAGGTTCATTAAATTCAATTTGGAACAATCCTTCATCATAGTCCAACAGCAAAAGCTGTGATACTTCAGGAGATGTCATATCAGCAGTATAATTTCTAACCGGTATAGCCATACTAGGCTCAATGGGGAAGTTCATATTTGGAGAATCTCCTCTACGAGTATCAACTGCTAATCCAACTTCTACAGACATAAATACAGTATCGTTGTCTACTGCAAAATCCTCGTATGCTTTTAGTTCATTTCGATCAAGTTCAGTCAAAGGAAATGATAAACTTAGCCCATCAGCACTTCTGCTAGGAGTACCAGGCACATCTTGTGGCGAGTAACTTCTGGTAGCATTGACTAGGTAGTTGTGAAAAGTTATTTTAGTACGATTAAAATTTTGTGTTTGCACAGGCTCATCAAAATAAATCACAACAACATTTGAGTCTAGATTTAAATCAAATGCGGTGATGTTTGGCCCAATGGTATCGTCAACAAAGTCAGCTGCTCTTACTGCTCCACCCACAGTAATACCTACAACAGGATTAGCTGACATATCATATATTGTGTCAGAGGTGAAGGTAATATGACTACTTGCCAAGGAAGCAAACAAGCCTGTGTCAAGTTTGATGGCATTCAAGTCACGTATGTCAAGTAGCAGAATAAGAACAGGATCATCCCTGGGACTCAAGATAGTACCATTATATTGCAATGTGTAGTTAGCAGAAATGGCTCCTAGTG